>NC_061513.1:179488224-179606180 GCF_022539505.1 Lolium rigidum | reverse complement strand
CCTTCACACCGGATCAGCCTCCTCGGGAGCGTTTGGATCTACTTAAATCGTGCGGCTGAGATTTAATGGCCGAAAAGGAAAGAAGGAAAAGAGGGAAAAGGGGAATACCTGGCGCTGACCGGACGCACGCGTGGCGACCGCGTGGCGCCGACGCAGCGGCGACGTGGCGCTGACGTGGCAGCGGCGAGGGTAGCTGGCCGGCGCGCCTCGGTGGCGGCGACGGCGGCAGGTTCCCGGCGTCTCCCGGCTCGGCGGAAGCGTGACTGGCGTGCGGCTTGAGGTGGCGCGTCGGTGGCAGCAGCCGGCTTGGAGAAATTCGGCCGAGGTGGCCGTGACGTGCGCATGGAGGCGGCACGGGCGGCAGCTCCGGCGAAGAATCGGGCAGCCCGGGGGCGCGATTGGGTGCGGGAAAAGGGTAACTGGAGAGAGGAGCACGGGGCTTTAAGGGGGCGTCTCGGCCGAGGGGAGAGGGCGTGGGAGAGGTGGGACGAGTGGGGTGGTGGAGGTGGCCGGGCGTGCTGAGCGTCCGCGTGCGTGCGGTTGACCGTAGGTTGAGTGACGATCGACTCGATCGTGGGTGGGGCGGCTGGAGCGTGGGGAGCGGCGTGCGGGTGGCTCGGACTGGCCGGGCCGTGGCCGGCCGGACCGGGTCTGGCCCGGCTCGGCCTCTCTTTTTTTGTTTTTTTTTCTTCTTCTATCTCTTTCTCTTATTTGAAAATGCATTTGAGGCACCAAAAATAGTCGGAAAAATATGAATAAGATATCGTTGGAAACCTTGTGAAAAGGTCTTCACTATGAGACCACTTTTTAAGCAAAATAAAATATTTTATAAAAACAAAAATTGGCATAGATGCCTAAGTGGCTATAGTGCCGTTTCAGGGTTTGGGGTTTTGAAACGAATTTGAAATTTGGATTTTCCCTATAAATGCAATGATGACATGATGCTTATGAATGCAATGCATGATGTTTCAAAATTTTTGAAAATTGGGATGTTACAAACCTACCCCCCTTAAGATGAATCTCGTCCTCGAGATTCGGAGTGGCTAGCAAATAGGTGTGGGTGATCTTCACGGAGGTTATCTTCTCGTTCCCATGTAGCTTCTTCCTCTGTGTGGTGGTTCCACTGGACCTTGCAGAATTTGATCGTCTTCGTACGGGTCACTCTTTCTGCTGTCTCCAGTATCTTGATCGGCTTCTCTTCATATGTGAGATCGCTCTCCAACTGAACTTCCTCAAGTGGCACTGTATCTCTCAACGGGGTCTCTGCCATATCTGGATGGCACTTCTTCAGTTGGCTTACATGGAACACATTATGAACTGTAGATAGAGACTCCGGCAGTTCTAATTCATACGCCACTTCACCTTTGCGAGACAGGATCTTGAATGGTCCTACAAAGCGGGGTGCTAACTTTCCCTTAACTCCAAATCTCTTCACACCACGTAGTGGTGAAACTCTAAGGTATGCTCTATCACCTATCTCATAGGTCACTTCCCTACGCTTTGAGTCAGCGTAGCTCTTCTGTCTAGATTGGGCTATCTTCAGTCTATCTCTGATCAATCTGACCTTCTCTTCAGCATCCTTGATCAAGTCTGGGCCAAATAAACTCCTTTCTCCTACGCCACTCCATAATAGTGGGGTGGTGCATTTTCTTCCATATAGTGCTTCAAATGGAGCCATTCCAATGCTTGCTTGGTGACTATTGTTGTATGAAAATTCCGCGTATGGCAAATTTTCATCCCAGCTAGATCCATAATCCAACGCACAAGCTCTTAACATATCTTCCAAGATTTGATTCACTCTCTCGCCTTGTCCATCGATCTGTGGGTGAAACGTCGTGGCTTGAACTCGAGTCTAGTTCCCAAAGACTCATGTATTTGACGCCAAAAGTGAGATGTAAACTGGGTACCTCTGTCTGACACAATGCTCTTGGGCACTCCATGCACACAAATTATTCTGCTCATGTAGATCTTAGCCAGCTTGGAACTTGTATAGGTGGTCTTCACTGGTATAAAGTGAGCCACTTTAGTCAGGCGGTCCACTACGACCCAAATTGAATCATATCCTGATCTAGTCTTTGGCAATCCGGTGATAAAGTCCATGCCAATATTTTCCCACTTCCACTCTGGTACTGGCAAGGGTTGCAACAATCCTGCTGGTTTTTGATGTTCTGCCTTGACTCTGCTACAAACGTCACACAGTGCAATATACTCAGCGATGTCTCTCTTCAGATTACTCCACCAGAACCTTTCCTTCACGTCCATGTACATCTTGGTGTTACCCGGATGAATAGAGTATGGTGAACCATGGGCTTCCTGGAAAATCAACTTCCTAAGTTCTGGGTCTTGAGGCACACAAATTCGCTTCTCGAACCATATGGCTCCTTGCTCATCCTCATGAAATCCCTTTGCTTTGCCTTCACTCATATTGGCCTTGATTACATCCATTTCTTTGTCTGACTTCTGAGCTTCTCTAATCTTATCCATTAGTGTGGGTTGAACTTCAAGCGATGCTAGATAACCTTCTGGCACAATCTCCAGTCGGAGATCTTTGAAATGTTCACACAACTCTTCAGGTAGTTCACCCGCGGTGAGACCGTTTACATAGGTCTTACGACTCAGCGCATCGGCTACAACATTAGCCTTTCCCGGGTGGTATTGCAAGTTCATATCATAATCCTTTATTAGTTCTAACCATCTTCTTTGCCTCATGTTCAGTTCCTTCTGAGTGAAAATGTACTTCAAGCTCTTATGGTCTGTGAATACATCACAATGCTTTCCCATAAGATAATGTCTCCATACCTTGAGAGTATGCACGACAGATGCTAGCTCTAAGTCATGAGTTGGATAGTTTCTCTCATGACGTTTGAGCTGTCTCGAAGCATAACTCACCACTTTGCCATCTTGCATTAGAACACCTCCAAGTCCTTGGCGAGAAGCATCGCAATACACTTGGAAATCCTTATTAATATCCGGTAAACATAGAACCGGTGCACTTACAAGGCGTTGCTTCAGCTCTTGAAAACTAGCTTCACACTCATCAGTCCATATGAATTTCTTATCCTTCTTCAACAGTTCTGTCATGGGCTTTGCAATCTTGGAGAAATTCTCAATAAATCTCCGGTAGTATCCCGCGAGTCCTAAGAAACTCCGAATCTCTCCTGCGTTCTTAGGTGACTCCCATTCGGTCACAGCTGCAACCTTGCTTGGGTCTACTGCGACTCCTTCTGCTGAAACTATGTGTCCAAGGAATCCAACTCTGTCCAACCAGAACTCACACTTGCTGAACTTCGCATACAGCTTGTGCTCCCTGAGCTTTTCCATGATTAAGCGCAAATGTTTCTCGTGCTCGGCATCATCTTTTGAATATATCAATATATCATCGATGAATACCACCACGAACTTATCCAAATATTCCATGAACACCTTGTTCATCATGGTCATGAAATATGCTGGAGCATTGGTCAGTCCAAAGGGCATAACGGTATACTCATATAGACCGTATCTAGTTGTGAATGCGGTCTTAGGTATATCTTCCTCCCGAATCTTCAGTTGGAAGTAGCCCGATCGAAGATCTATCTTGGAGAATACTTTTGCTCCCTTCAATTGGTCGAACAAGTCATTGATGTTGGGCAATGGGTACTTATTTTTAATCGTCATCTCATTCAGCGAACGGTAGTCCATCACCAATCTTTTGCTAGAGTCTTTCTTCTCAACAAACAGTACAGGTGCTCCCCAAGATGATGAACTTGGTCGGATAAATCCTTTCTCGATTTGTTCCCTAAGCTGTTTCTTTAACTCCTTCAGCTCCTCAACATCCATTTTATAGGGTCTCTTGGCTATGGGTCCAGTTCCAGGCATAAGTTCAATGAGAAACTCAACCTCTCTATCAGGTGGCAGTCCTGGCAACTCTTCCGGAAACACATCCGGGTATTCTCTCACAACTGGTACATCCTCTAGGCTAACCCCCTTAAGAGAATTGACCTTAGCTCCCTTTAGTTGGAAGGTGGATTTGAAACGAATGCGTTTCTTCTCTGGGGTTGTGAGTGTGATGGTTCTCTTAGCACGGTCTATTATGCCCTCATACGTAGTCATCCAATCCAAGCCTAGGATTACGTCCAATCCTTGTGTTTCCAAGACAATTAGGCTAGTGGGAAAGTTATGATTTCCAATGCGTAGTCCCATTTGATGGCACGCAAAGGTAGCTATCATTTCTCCCCCAGGAGAACTTACTTTGATGGGTTTGTCCGATGTCCTAGTGGGTATCCTATTTCTATCCACGAATACCCTTGATATGAAGGAATGTGATGCACCGTAATCAAATAGGACAAGTGCTGAACAATGGTTAAGCGAAACGTACCAATCACGGCATCCGGTTCATCATATACTTCCTCCACATTGACATGGTTAACATGCCCCTTCTGGAATGAGTTGGCCTTCCTCGCCTCTTCAGCCTTCTTCTTGGGACACTCATTAGCATAATGTCCCGTCTTCTTGCACTTGAAGCATTCAACCTGACTGATATCCCTCTTCCCGGAACGGTGGTCATTGTGGTTGTTATGGCCATTGTTGTGGTTAGAGCCATTGTGGTTGCCATTTCCCTTTCCAGAGTTGGGTTGATGGTAGCTCTTATGGCCATTGTGATGGTGGCCATTTCCGTTGGGGTGCCGATGCTTACTTCCTCCATCATTGTTCCCATACTTGTGATATCCGAACCTCCACTCGTCTTCACCATAAGAGCGCATCTTATGTGGTGGTCCCGAACCATACTTGTCGTAGCCATGCTTTCTCTTCCTTTTCTCCACTTGCTTCATGGTGTTCTCCAGTGGTTATAGCTTTGTCACACGGTGATCGGTAAGTAGGCACATAAACCACTGACAGTTGAATCATCAACTCGTCATTCAGTCCCTTAAGAAATCTTTCCTTCCTCTTGGCATCTGTGTTGCCATCATCTGGTGCATAGCGTGCCAAGTTACTGAACTCTTCTATGTACTCAGACACACTGCGATGACCTTGTATAAGATTGAGGAATTCAGTCCTCTTCAGGTCCATCACTCCAGAGGAAATGTGGGCAGTACGAAAACCTTCTTCAAAGATTGCCCAAGTCACCTCCGCTATTGGATGAGTGATTTGGAAATTCTCCCACCAACTAGCTGCGGGTCCTTCCAACAGATGAGCAGCAAATCTGACCTTCTCAGCGTCAGTGCATCCAATGGTCACCAAGTCCTTGTTCACAGAACGCAGCCAATCATTGGCCACCATGGGTTCTGCTGCCCTTGAAAACTTCTCAGGGCGAAGCCTCAGGAACCTAGTCAGCATATCCACATGAGGTGGTGGTGGCGGCGGGGGTGGATTGTTGTTGTTGTTGTTGTTGTTGTTGTTGTTGTTCAGTTGGGTTATGGTTTGTGTCACTGCTTGCATCAGCTGAGCCTGCGCTTCCATCATTTGCTGAACATACGCTGGCACTTCAGGATCTCGACGGGGCGGCATGCTGTGGGGTTTGAGAGGTAAGAATAGAATTCAGAAATAGAATCTAAGGGAAATAAAATCCTACCCTCACACAACACATGCACAAAACAACCTTAACACACAATCATTCACATATCAAACATTTAGTTTTGAAATACGTGTATCGCAAAACGTCTCGAAAATGGAAAATAAAACACACTAGCTTGCCTACCTCAGGTGGTCGGCAAACTCAACTCGAAAGCTAAGCAAAACGGAAATGGTGGTCACTCTATTTGTCTTGAGTGCTTCAAGTTTATCTTCCACTTCCTTGAGGTCTTCAAAGTTTGGACGTCTAAAAGATGAAGATTTGTTTTGAAGGTGAAATAGGCGAGAATACAAGAAAACCAATTTGCAAACATTTCTTTTCAATAGAGAATGAATTAGATAGATAAGATGGAATTTTACCCTAAGGTCTTCCTATTTCTAATCCAAACGTAGGGTTCACGAACCTATGGGCAACACAATGCTCTGATACCATCTGTGGTGACCTCACCTGAAAAAGTGAGAGTCTCTGTGCAACCGTGCTAGTCCCTGGATCGAACTGCTAGCACACACAGTATAAGATGAAATACCAAGTAGCAAAGGTCTTCATTACAACCTAAGATCCAGCGGAAATAAAATAGTTCGATACAAGTTGCATAGCTCTCAGGCTAGCACAAGTTCAGAGTTTAAAGCAGCAAGGAAAACATAAAGCATGGAGCCATCTTCCTTCATGAAGCCACGAGCGGACATGTTGGGCAAAGACTCGTGAACCTAAACAAACATCTTCAGCTAGAGAAGTAACCTCGCAACATAAAACGTTACAGCCCGAAGGTCAATACATTTGGAATTGTATTGGCAAGATGACACTATGGTGGACACAAGTGGCAACCTAACACTTAAGTGCACATTTGGCTGGTAGAGCTCATGCATATTTGCATAAAGCCAATTTTATCCTAACATTTGACAAAACATTTTCTTTCATACTAATTAAGCGGTACCATTGATAGACATCAATGAACCTGGACCCCACCGATTGACATCAGTGAGCCCTGACACCACCGATAGACATCAGTGAGCCTTCCTATTCCATATGACCAACTTGGTTTGGGCGACCTACCCTCGCGGACTCGGACCATAGACATGGCACGGGACCCGCTAGCCGATAGTCACTTGCACCAATTGACATATCCCCTGTTCACCCATCAAGTTTTATTTAAGAAATTGGAATGAGGAGATCTTCGAACAGGATCCTTGTCGGTTCGCTCAAATTGTCCGTAACCGGGGACACGGCTAAGTACTTAGTTTTAACACTCGCAGAGGTTGTACAAATTTACCCACATGACCTAGTCTCGTTCTTCTTCCATGATGCACATTTTGCTCAAATGGACAGATGTTGACTAGGACGAGACTTTTCCGAAGTGATCACCCAGACCTTTCTCTACGGACCCGCTCCAACCTACATTCCCCTACATCATCATGTCGCGTAGGGCCCGGGTTCTCACAACATACTCCATCAAGCCAGAGCCCATATTAGCATGTGGCTGTACGGTAGCTAATGAGCAAGGTTGTCTACAGTTGTCTACAATCTCTTTGTTCCTGGGTGGCCGTCCACAAGTGCGATGCACACGACCGCCATAGACATGACTCCGGTGCAACCACTCAACATAAACCGAGCAATACCAATTCCACCCAGGTAGTTCATTAAACTTAGTTGTTTTCCATAACTCACTAGCAAAATCATTTCATAGCATAGCTGAGCAACAACTAAATTTAATGGCGACAAAGTAAGTCAAGTAGGGGTAGCTAGACTACTGGGATTGCATAGCAAAGCATAGAACCCTACACATGTATACTACAAAAATCTCTACTGTGCATAGATAAAAACTGGGACTTTTGGTGTGTGTCACTTGCCTGGATAAGGTGGAGAGTTGGTACAATCTTCACAAGCACAACCGTTGCAGTCGGCACAATCACAATCTACAATCCGATAACATTGCACCATAAGCACAATGCAAGACACAAATGCACAAACATAGACATGAGATGCATATGAGTTTTACACAAGTGCACTTCATTTATTGTTCTCTGATTGTAACTACATGCATGATGCCATGGTCAAGTTTTATGGTTGGTTGGATTATTGTGAACCGTCTATGTCGCACTAGCGAAGGGCAACTACCATTAATTGTAAAAGGTGTTTTGGTACAGTATACAAATGATGGTTTTGGTGCTACTGGTCAGAGGGTTCCATTTACAAGCATATGCAAAAAGAATCACCCGAAAAGGTTATGTAGATCTCATTTATGGACACGGTACTCTAGTTAGACATTTAAATATGAATGAAACTCAAACTACTGTAAGTCCACATTTTACTGGTTCATAGTGTTCCATATATTTTTAGGATTCCAACGGTATATGGTTTGTAATTTTTGGACCCACAGAACTCTGGTTATGATTTTTACGAAGCGCGGACTATCGAAATCCTGTTTAAACGAAACTTAGGGTGTGTCCCTTACACGTGGCGCATTCCTATTGGTGCGTACCCCTTCACACGGATCAGCCTCTCAGGAGCGTTGGATCTACTTAAATCGTGCGGCTGAGATTTAATGGCTGAAAAGGAAAGAAGGAAAAGAGGGAAAAGGGGGAATACCCAGTGGCGCTGACTGGACGCACGCGTGGCGACGCGTGGCGCTGACGCAGGCGGCGACGTGGCAGTGACGTGGCAGCGGCGAGGTAGTTGGCCGGCGCGGCCTGGTGGCGGCGACGGCGGCAGGTTCCCGGCGTCTCCTGGCCTGGCAGAAGCGTGGACGGCGTGCGGCTTGAGGTGGCGCGTCGGGTGGCAGCAGCGGCTTGGAGAAATTCGGGCCGAGGTGGCCGTGACGTGCAGATGGAGGCGGCACGGTGGCGGCAGCTCCGGCGAAGAATCTGGGCAGCCTGGGGGCGCGATTGGGTGCGGGGAAAAGGGTAACGGAGAGAGGAGCACGGGGGCTTTAAGGGGGGCGTCTCGGCCGAGGGGAGAGGGCGTGGGAGAGGTGGGACGAGTGGGGTGGTGGAGGTGGCCGGGGCGTGCTGAGCGTCTGCGTGCGTGCGGTTGACCAGAGGTTGAGGACGATCGACTCGATCGTGGGTGGGGCGGCTGGAGCGTGGGGAGCGGCGTGCGGGTGGCCTGGCCTGGCTGGGCCGGTCGGCCGACTGGTCGGCCCAGTTGGGTCGGCCTCTCTTTTTTTGTTTTTTTTTTCTTCTTCTATCTCTTTCTCTTATTTGAAAATGCATTTGAGGCACCAAAAATAGTCGGAAAAATATGAATAAGATATCGTTGGAAACCTTGTGAAAAGGTCTTCACTATGAGACCACTTTTTAAGCAAAATAAAATATTTTATAAAAACAAAAATTGGCATAGATGCCTAAGTGGCTATAGTGCCGTTTCAGGGTTTGGGGTTTTGAAACGAATTTGAAATTTGGATTTTCCCTATAAATGCAATGATGACATGATGCTTATGAATGCAATGCATGATGTTTCAAAATTTTTGAAAATTGGGATGTTACAATCATCTTGCGAACCGGGACTAATGTGAGCATTAGTCCCGGTTCGAGCATCGAGGCCGCCGCACGGGGTCAGGGCAGGCATTAGTCCCGGTTTGGTTGGTACCTTTAGTCCCGGTTGGAGACAACAACCGGGACTAAAGGGGTTGCAGGCCACATGCCCCTTTAGTCCCGGTTGTTGTCTCCAACCGGGACTAAAGCTCACATGTATATCCCCGTGCCCTGCCCAATTTTGTGTACATGTGAGCCACACTTAGCTTTCTCCTCTTTTTACCCTTCTTATGCATAAGAGGTGTATGATGGTTTGGTTTCCCTTCTTATGCACAAGATGTGCTCTATGAAATGCATGAGAGCATGATGCCACTTGAGTTCACATAAAACAAATTGATATGAAGTGCCCGAGCCACACTTAAACTTTCTCCTCTTTTTTCCCTCTCGATCGAGGTTAACAACTTTATCCTTTCATCCTTCATTGATAAAATGCATGTGTTGATGTACATCGTTTTACTATTCATGATGTTCTGTAATGGTTTTTGATAAACTTAATTATATAATGCAAATGCGCCAACAGTGGATGTACGGTGACCGACGCCATGCTGAGTTCATTACGGGCTTGAATTTTTTTATCGATGTGGCCGAGGAAAACAATCGGGATGGATTTATGTGTTGTCCATGTGTTGTCTGTCAGAATTCGAAGGATTAATCTTCCTCCAGAACCCTTCACACCCACCTGATTTGGTCCGCTTTCATGCCCAGCTACAATTGTTGGACCAAGCACGGAGAAAGAAGGGTTATGATGGAAAACAATGAAGAAGAAAAGGACGATGACAACTATCCTATGTTTCCTGAATACGGTGATACTGCAACGGAGGAAGCTGAAGATAAAGAGGCATCAGATGAGCCCACTGATGATCTTGGTCGGGCCATTGCTGATGCAAAGAGAGACTGCGAAACTGAAAAGGAGAGGTTGAAGTTCGAGAAGATGTTAGAGGATCACAAAAAATTGTTGTACCCAAATTGCGAAGATGGTCTGGGTAGCACAGTGGAATTGTCACAATGGAAGGCCGACAACGGTGTGACTGACAAGGGCTTTGAAAAGTTGCTAAAAATATTGAAGAAGGAACTTCCAAAGGGTAACGAATTGCCTGCCGATACGTACGAACCAAAGAAGGTTGTCTGCCCTGTAGGATTAGACATGCAGAAGATACATGCATGCATTAATGACTGCATCGTCTACCACGGTGAGTAGTACGAGTATTTGGATGCATGCCTGGTATGCACTGCATTACGGTATATGATCAGACGAGTTGACCCTGGTTATGTTGAGGACGAGTGCCCCAGAAAGAGGGTTCCTACCAAGGTTATGTGATATGCTCCTATAATACCACAGTTGAAATGTTTGTTCATAAACAAAGAGCATGCCAGGTTATTGCGATGACACAAAGAAGACCGTAATAAAGACGCGAGGTTGAGACACCCCGCTGATGAGTCGCAGTGGAGAAAAATTGAGAGAGAGTTCCCGGACTTTGCGGATGACGCAAAGAACTTAAGGTTTGGTCTAAGTACAGATGGTATGAATCCTTTTGGAGAGCAGAGCTGCAGTCATAGCACCCGACCTGTGACTCTATGTATCTATAACCTTCCTTCTTGGTTGTGCATGAAGCGGAAGTTCATTATGATGCCAGTCCTCATCCAAGGCCTGAAGCAACATGGCAATGAGATTGATGTGTACCTAAAGCCATTAGTTGAAGAACTTCTATAGTTGTGGGACGTAAAAGGTGTACGTGTGTGGGATGAGCACAAACAGGAGAAATTTAACCTACGAGCGTTGTTTTTCGTAACCATCAATTATTGTTCTGATCTTAGTAACCTTTCAGGACAGACAAATAAGGGATACAAAGCATGCACTCACTAATAAGTGAGCCTAGCTCACTTGGTTAGGGAAGTGGATGTACAACCCAGCCACCCAGGGACGCGAATTTGGGTTCTTACTATTTAAAAACAAAATCACTCTAGGGGATCCCCCTACCGTATTCCTTTTAAAAAATGCCTGCACTCACTTTTTAGATGAGACTGCAGGTATATATCTCTACTACTTAAAAAGAACGAACGTGTTCCCCCTTCTCCCCATATACTTTCGTCGTCCTTTTGGTCGTCCGTCTCACCAAAACAGGGAAAGTCTCACGCTGCAATCCGTCAATCAATCAGTCAATATCACTCACGCTGCAATCCAGCACTTTGGTCGTCCTAACCTTCCCAAAATATCAACTCGCGCATTTAATCAGCCTGGGCCGCTTTAGAAATCATCATCCGAATCACGCTATGGTAATCTCACAAATTACCTTCCTCGGGCATTTACATAATAAACCCCTAAATTTTATAAGACCATTTCGTCCTCCCACAAAACCATAATATTTTCAGAAAGTTTCCAAAATAAATGACGTGCACCCAAACTCCATGTTTTCAGCCTACATAATAAATCCCATTAACACACCGCTGGAATCCACATATTTGAAAAATAGAATGGGAAGACTCCATAATTTCAGCCTACATATTTGGAAAATAAAATAGGACGTCTAGGAAGATTCCATGATTTCATCCTACATAAATCTCATTAATACATCACATCCACATATTTGGAAAATAAAATGGGACGCAGGAGACAATTATCTCTCCTTTTGTTCCCCAAAAATCACCATCGCTTTGATCTCCTAGACTCTGAAACATCCCTGCCACATTGTGGCTGCGCTACACGAGCCTGTCGGTCACCGTGGGCGAGTCTCTCCGGCACCGCCGCCTCGATCCTGCACGAGCCGTCGGTCGCCAAACACACGACCCTGCTCATCGCCGCCGCGCGAGTCTCCGCGACACCGCCGCCTCGATCCAGCATGCCGTCGTCCGCCACGAGCCAGTAAGCGATACCTCCATTCGAGCCTACCCACCGATGTCGCGCGAGTCCTAACGGCGGCGCCGCATCGACCGTCAATGCCATCGGTCTCCACGAGCCACCACACAAGGCCGCCACGCGAGCCTAGCCGCCTCTATGTACCGCAACATGCTGACCTGATCAGAGACCACGGCGGCTGATGGTAAATGTTTACGCTACATTGACAAGCTCCAGAGATGCCTCCGATGACAACAAATTCGTTCTCACAGGTTGGTACCTCCATGCTCCTCAAATGCATTTCCGCCTCCATCCCCGTCCTCCTCCCCTCTGCCAGGCCATGCACGGAGCGTTGGGAGCGAGGAATCTCTCGCCAATTTCTAACTTCGCCAGGCCGATTTAACTTCAAACTCACGCTCTGCCTTGTCATTGTCATCCCCTTCAAGTTCTACAGGTAGTACTCGTGGCCCTCGAATTCTTCTCGATTTGCATATTTGTGGATCCTAGAACGAAGATTGAATTCAAGCTCTAGATACTTGTAAGGGAGCATCCATGCGTGGGTTGTATCGTGCTCAGGTAGGCTGCCGACACGGGATACATCCACACCCCGCTCCAGATCGTATCCACGACATTCTAATAAGGTGAAGTCGATTGCTCTTCAAGTATTTGATTTAATGCCTCTGTGGTGTATTTGTTGTTCTATGTGACCATTGTGGAGCTTTGACTATTGAGGCTTTTATAATTGCTAAGGAAATGGTCCAATACTGCTTTTGATTCACATGAACGGAAGAACTTTGGGGTTGTGCATTGTAATGTTTCAGAATCTAACTGGGCTCGTAACCATGAGAGACATTATAATCTGCTTACCTAAATTTGCAAGGTACATAACAATCCTACCATTTTACATATGCTCTCTTCTGAATCATTCATCTTTTTAATCAGGAAGCACCCGCTATTATTTTCGGTAATCTGAATAGTTCATCTATCTATAATCGTTTCACACTAGCGTGTAGTTTTACATATGCTATGCATAGATGATTCGTCTACTTGAGTAGGCGAGTGTCACCACATGAGTAAATATGATAAACTTGGTCTACTCGGCAATTGAAGATATTTTGGGTTTATTTCTCAAGTGTGAGAACTACTTCACTATTAAGATTATTTAATAATTTGGGTCAGGTTTAGAGGAGTACATAGGCTTCCAATTAATTTATTGGATACTCATACTTTTGTAACATCTCAATTTTTACGATAGCCAGATGGGCAATCCTATCTGAGGAACTCAAATCCTAAAATGGTGATCTTCTGGTAATCATGATTGTTACTTGAGTTGTCATTATGATCTATATTATGGAATTCAGAAGTATCGGCTCGGGTGCTCTTTAGCTCGCGATCCTGTGTCACTTCCTCCTCCGGCGCCACTTCCTCCTCTGGTTTCCTCGAGGAGGTCGGCGAGGAGGAGATCAGTCGATGCGCCATTGAGGCGTTCAGGGAGACGATGACACGAACCTGACCCCACTGATGGCCACGGGCCACGACATCACCGGATCTTGCCGTCCCAGGACCCAAGGAGGGCGAATTGGTCGGAGGAGCTGATGACACGTGCTTGCGTGGAGGGAAGATAGGGCTAGCACTAACAGATCAACAACGGGGTGAGTCAAATATGGTGTTTCTTTCTAAATCATCACATAAGGTACAACTGTAGGTTAATCACATCATTTCCTTTTTTTTTCATGTAACTAGCCACGGGTATCAACCAGATTATCATGAGTAGGTACCAGTGTATGCTAGACATCTATGGGGCCAACACCTTTTTATTTATGAATGAATTATCTTTGGGCTTTTTCTATTGGTTTTATATCAAAAAATGTTTAAAGTTGTCTTTATTTCTATTTCTATCATGAAAAGAAGGTGAGATCAAGTTCAGACAACATTATGTAGTTAGCTTCTATAACCGAATGATAGATATAGATATTAGGTCGTTTTGTATTGATAAACATTACCGAGTTATGTGCAAAAATTTGGAGCATTATAGAAAAAAAACATTATAGCTCTACTGAAGACCTTTTTTTATTCTGCTTCATTCTGACCCTCTTTCTGCTTGCATATGTACATCTATATGCTAGGGCCATGGTCAAAGTACAAAGGCCGCGAGGATGTGTGCATGTAGAGGGCTAAAGGCAAGAGCTACGTACCTCTCCATGTTCTCGTTCCGCAGTCAATTGTATTTCAGATGTGATGGTCGATGTGGGCCTTTTCTCCTCTTAGAACCAGAAAAATATGATCTTCCTCGAATTAGCATCCTGATTTAGTTCAGTTTTGTAGGTTCCTGGTCTCGATGTGTTGAACTGCAATGTTGATTCTATTAAGCTATTGTGGCAAACAATAATGTTTTTCGTCTTGATTGAAAGCATTTCAATAAGGCCAGATGGATAAATTAGGATAATTAAATGGTACGTAGAAAAAGCGAGATATTTGCGCCCCTAATCGAAATCTCAAGAATATGGATGTTTCTATTACTCTGTCTATGTAAATAAAAAAAGCATACATTCTCTTAGATACATTCTCTTTTGCATTTGCAACTTTGCATGTGTCTTGAAGACAACCTTAGGCTACTTAGAAACAATCTTTGACTTTAAGCTTTACGTCATGTATGAAACATGATATTATTTTTATTTGTCTCAGGGTCTTTTCTAAACATGTAACCGTTAAGATGTATATGGATTGAAAACGAAATTAGTCAAAGGAAGACGGCTTTGATTTCAAATGCATATAAAAGTTGTTTTTTGAAATCGTCAGCTGCAAGATAGTAATGAAGTGAAATCTTGGCATGTAGAGATAATTATTGGTTGTTGCCTTCATGCATATGATGTAGAATTACATTTCATATTGATCTATCTTTTAGGCAAAATATTTTTCTTGCAATATTATCTAGCCATCTCTTTTCATCGTGTGAATTTGCAGTGTGTTTTCTTTGCATATGCGGTAAAAAATTTCTATATTGTTTCCCGTGGCAACGCACGTGCATTTGTACTAGTTTAGATAAATGTAAGAAGGTTGTATACCTGTGGCATCTTCGATTTCTTCCAACCAAGCATCTCGTAAGAAATAAAGGCAAACATTTCAAAGGTGAGGCAGATCACCAAAAGAAGCCTATCCACCGTACTGGTGAAGATGTATTTGGTATGGTCAATGATATAAAAGTAATATTTGAAAAGGATCCTGGCGGATAATCTGTTCCGAATAACGCCACCGGACACGAGCCAATGTAGAAGAAGAAAATCTATATTTTGGGATCTACCCTATTGGAAAGTCCTAGAGGTACGCTCTTCAATCAACGTGATGCATGTGACGAATAATCTTTGCGTGAACCTGCTAGACATCCCGCGCGTGTATGGGAATACAAAATATACACCGAAATGGCCCCCGCCAAAGCAGTATATAGCACCGAAAGCAATGAAGCACTTTGTGAACCTGCTTAAGCGACCAAAGCCAGTAGATTTGCCAGATGACTATGATCTCTCTATTATATAGTCACATAACACGAATGTGGAGCAGTCGAGAAGTGGTAGTGCTAGCGGGAAAACAATTGCCCAGCTCGGAGAACAGAAAAACCAATCATTACCGCCCCCCTCAATGTGTTCTCCTATGATGATCCGGAGGCGGCACGACTAGTCGCACAAACGATTAGAAATCTTGGTACAATTGTTAATTACACAGGCAACAAAGACTTTCCCATGGCTGAATTAGCATACAAATACTAGTACGGGAAGCCTCTCCTAAGAGCTGACCAGTTCCCGCATCTACAAACACAAATGCGAAGATTGCATGACTGGTACAAGCCTCGGTGGAAGGGAGCATCATGCTCATCGCGGCAGTTAGAGATGAGCATTACTTCCATGGAAACGACGGGATACACATTGAGTTTGAAGAATTATTTCAGTTATTCAATCGAGACGCTATTGACAAATATCTCGTCAATTGCTATTAGATGTAAGTGATTTATTTATGTAACTCTAGTTCAGCTTGTTCATTGCATGAATAATTATCCTCACCATATTCTTTTGTATGTTATTATGCAGAATGAAGTTGCTCGAATGCAAAAAATGATAAATCTATGACCTTGGTTCATTGACCCAAATACCATTCATGAAGTTAAGGTACAAAAACACACCAAGGACATAGAGGATTACTTGGTAAGCTTTTTAATAAAACAAGAAACCAAAACAAAATATATTTCCTTAAAATTTCAAGTGAGTGTTAATGTCTTGTTGATACGTCTCCAACGTATCGATAATTTCTTGTGTTCCATGCCACATTATTGATGTTATCTACATGTTTTATGCACACTTTATGTCATATTCGTGCATTTTCTGGAACTAACCTATTAACAAGATGCCGAAGTGCCAGTTGCTGTTTTCTGCTGTTTTTGGTTTCAGAAATCCTAGTAAAGAAATATTCTTGGAATTGGACGAAATAAAAGCCCAGGGCCCTATTTTCTCACGAAGCTTCCAGAAGACCGAAGACGAGACGAAGAGGGGCCACGGGGTGGCCAAACCCTAGGGCGGCGCGGCCCCACCCCTGGCCGCGCCGGCCTATGGTGTGGGCCCCCGTGCCGCCTCTTGACTTGCCCTTCCGCCTACTTAAAGCCTCCGTGACGAAACCCCGAGTACCGAGAGCCACGATACGGAAAACCTTACTGAGACGCCGCCGCCGCCGATCCCATCTCGGGGGATCCAGGAGATCGCCTCCGGCACCCTGCCGGAGAGGGGAATCATCTCCCGGAGGACTCTACACCGCCATGGTCGCCTCCGGAGTGATGAGTGAGTAGTCTACCCCTGGACTATGGGTCCATAGCAGTAGCTAGATGGTTGTCTTCTCCCCATTGTGCTATCATTGTCGGATCTTGTGAGCTGCCTATCATGATCAAGATCATCTATATGTAATTCTATATGTTGCGTTTGTTGGGATCCGATGAATAGAGAATACTTGTTATGTTGATTATCAAAGTTATGCTTATGTGTTGTTTATGATCTTGCATGCCCTCCGTTACTAGTAGATGCTCTGGCCAAGTAGATGCTTGTAACTCCAAGAGGGGGTACTTATGCTCGATAGTGGGTTCATGCCTGCATTGACACCGGGACGAGTGATGAGAAAGTTCTAAGGTTGTGTTGTCTTGTTGCCACTAGGGATAAAACATTAGTGCTATGTTCAAGGATGTAGTCACTAGTTACATTACGCACCATACTTAATGCAATTGTACTGTTGCTTGCAACTTAATACCGGAAGGGGTTCGGATGATAACCTGAAGGTGGACTTTTTAGGCATAGATGCGGTTGGATGGCGGTCTATGTACTTTGTCGTAATGCCCAATTAAATCTCACTATACTCATCATGATATGTATGTGCATTGTCATGCTCTCTTTATTTGTCAATTGCCCAACTGTAATTTGTTCACCCAACATGCTCGTTCGTCTTATGGGAGAGACACCTCTAGTGAACTGTGGACCCCGGTCCAATTCTCTTTACTCGAAATACAATCTACTCGCAATACTTGTTTTACTGTTTTCTCTGCAAACAATCATCTTCCACACAATACGGTTAATCCTTTGTTACAGCAAGCCGGTGAGATTGACAACCTCACTCGTTTCGTTGGGGCAAAGTACTTTGGTTGTGTTGTGCGGGTTCCACGTTGGCGCCGGAATCCCTGGTGTTGCGCCGCACTACATCTCGCCGCCATCAACCTTCAACGTGCTTCTTGACTCCTACTGGTCCGATTAAACCTTGGTTTCTTACTGAGGGAAACTTGCCGCTGTGCGCATCACACCTTCCTCTTGGGGTTCCCAACGGACGCGTGTCGAACGAAAAGACAATACGTCAATCACGCGCATCAAGCAAATTTACGGCGCCGTTGCCGGGAGATCAAGACACGCTGCAAGGGAGTCTCCACTTCTCAATCTCTTTACTTTGTTTTTGTCTTGCTTAGTTTTATTTACTACTTTGTTTGCTGCACTAAATCAAAATACAAAAAAATTAGTTGCTAGTTTTACTTTATTTGCTATCTTGTTTGCTATATCAAAAACACAAAAAAATTAGTTACTTGCATTTACTTTATCTAGTTTGCTTTATTTACTATTGCTAAAATGGCCAACGCTGAAAATACTAAGTTGTGTGACTTCACAACCACAAATAATAATGATTTCTTATGCACACCTATTGCTCCACCTGCTACTACAGCAGAATTCTTTGAAATTAAACCTGCTTTCTTGAATCTTGTTATGAAAGATCAATTTTCTGGAATTAGTTCGATGATGCTGCTGCCCATCTTAATAATTTTGTTGAACTATGTGAAATGCAAAAATATAAAGATGTAGATGGTGATATTATTAAACTAAAATTGTTCCCTTTCTCATTAAGAGGAAGAGCTAAAGATTGGTTGCAATCTCTGCCTAAGAATAGTATTGATTCATGGACTAAATGCAAGGATGCTTTTATTGATAGATATTATCCCCCTGCTAAAATTATATCTTTGAGGAGTAGCATAATGAATTTCAAACAATTAGATACTGAACATGTTGCTCAAGCTTGGGAAAGAATGAAATCTCTGGTTAAAAATTGCCCAACCCATGGACTCGACTACTTGGATGATCATCCAAACCTTCTATGCAGGACTAAATTTTTCTTCACGGAATTTATTGGATTCAGCTGCTGGAGGTACCTTTATGTCCATCACTCTTGGTGAAGCAACAAGGCTTCTTGATAATATGATGATCAACTACTCCGAATGGCACACGGAAAGAGCTCCACAAGGTAAGAAGGTAAATTCTGTTGAGGAATCCTCTTCCTTGAATGATAAGGTTGATGCTATTATGTCTATGCTTGTGAATGATAGGACTAATATTGATCCTAATAATGTTCCGTTAGCTTCATTGGTTGCACAAGAAGAACATGTTGATGTAAACTTCATTAAAAATAATAATTTCAACAACGAGTGCTTACCGGAACAATTCTAGTAACAACTATAGGCCATATCCTTATAATAATGGCAACGGCTATGGTAATTCTTATGGAAATTCTTACAACAATAATAGGAATTCACCCCTGGACTTGAAGCCATGCTTAAAGAATTTATTAGTACATAAACTGCCTTTAACAAATCTGTTGAGGAAAAACTCAATAAAATTGATATTCTTGTTTCTAGAGTTGATAGTCTTGCTTCTGATGTTGATCTTTTGAAATCAAAAGTTATGCCTAATGAGAATTATCATAATAAAATTGTTACTACAGCAAATGCCATTCAAGTTAGAATTAATGAGAATATAAGATTAATGGCTGAACTGCGTGCTAGGTGGGATAGAGAAGAAAATGAAAAACTAGCTAAGAAGAATATAGCTAAAGTTTGGACTATTACCACCACTAGTAATGCTAATGCTACACATGTTGCTGCACCTCCTACTCATACTAATAAAAGAATTGGTGTTAGCAATGTTTCCACTTCTAATGCAAATCGCGAAAAACTGCCTAGACCTGCTAAAGCTGCTGAAACTGCTCGTGATAAAGCTGCTGAAATTTTTTCCAACATTGGGGATGATGATCCCATTGCTTTAGATTATAATGGTTTGAATTTTGATGATTGCCACATCTCTGAAGTTATAAAGTTCTTGCAAAAACTCGCTAAAAGTCCTAATGCTAGTGCTATAAATTTGGCTTTCACGCATCATATTACAAACGCTCTCATAAAAGCTAGAGAAGAGAAACTAGAGCGCGAAGCCTCTATTCCTAAAAAGCTAGAGGATGGTTGGGAGCCCATCATTAAGATGAAGGTTAAAGATTTTGATTGTAATGCTTTATGTGATCTTGGTGCAAGTATTTCGTTATGCCTAAGAAAATTTATAATATGCTTGACTTGCCACCGCTTGAAAAATTGTTATTTGGATGTTAATCTTGCTGATCATTCTACAAAGAAACCTTTGGGTAAAGTTGATAATGTTCGCATTACCGTTAACAATAATCTTGTTCCCGTTGATTTTGTTGTCTTGGATATTGAATGCAATGCATCTTGTCCCATTATATTGGGAAGACCTTTTCTTCGAACTGTTGGTGCTATTATTGATATGAGGGAAGGTAATATAAAATATCAATTTCCTCTCAAGAAAGGTATGGAACACTTCCCTAGAAAGAGAATAAAGGTACCTTATGATTCTATTATTAGAACAAACTATGATGTTGATGCTTCATCTCTTGATAATAGTTGATACACACTTTCTGCGCCTAGCTGAAAGGCGTTAAAGAAAAGCGCTTATGGGAGACAACCCATGTTTTTACCTACAGTACTTTGTTTTTATTTTATGTCTTGGAAGTTGTTTACTACTGTAGCAACTTCTCCTTATCTTAGTTTTGTGTTTTGTTGTGCCAAGTTAAGCCGTTTATAGAAAAGTAAGTACTAGATTTGGATTACTGCGCAGTTCCAGATTTCTTTGCTGTCACGAATCTGGGTCCACCTCCCTGTAGGTAGCTCAGAAAATTACGCCAATTTACGAGCATGATCCTCAGATATGTACGCAACTTTCATTCAATTTGAGAATTTTCGTTTGATCAAGTCTGGTGCCATTTTAAAATTCGTCAATACGAACTGTTCTGTTTTGACAGATTCTGCTTTTTATTTCGCATTGCCTCTTTCGCTATGTTGGATGAATTTCTTTGATCCACTAATGTCCAGTAGCATTATGCAATGTCCAGAAGTGTTAAGAATGATTGTGTCACCTCTGAATATGTCAATTTATATTATGCACTAACCCTCTAATGAGTTGTTTCGAGTTTGGTGTGGAGGAAGTTTTCAAGGATCAAGAGAGGAGTATGATGCAACATGATCAAGGAGAGTGAAAGCTCTAAGATTGGGGATGCACCCGGTGGTTCACCCCTGCATATATCAAGAAGACTCAAGCGTCTAAGCTTGGGGATGCCCAAGGCATCCCCTTCTTCATCGACAACATTATCAGGTTCCTCCCCTGAAACTATATTTTTATTCCATCACATCTTATGTGCTTTTCTTGGAGCGTCGGTTTGTTTTTGTTTTTGTTTTGTTTGAATAAAATGGATCCTAGCATTCACTTTATGGGAGAGATACACACTCCGCTGTAGCATATGGACAAGTATGTCCTTGGTTTCTACTCATAGTATTCATGGCGAAGTTTCTCCTTCGTTAAATTGTTATATGGTTGGAATTGGAAAATGATACATGTAGTAATTGCTATAAATGTCTTGGGTAATGTGATACTTGGCAATTGTTGTGCTCATGTTTAAGCTCTTGCATCATATGCTTTGCACCCATTAATGAAGAAATACATAGAGCATGCTAAAATTTGGTTTGCATATTTGGTTTCTCTAAGGTCTAGATAATTTCTAGTATTGAGTTTGAACAACAAGGAAGACGGTGTAGAGTCTTATAATGCTTTCAATATGTCTTTTATGTGAGTTTTGCTGCACCGGTTCATCCTTGTGTTTGTTTCAAATAAGCCTTGCTAGCCTAAACCTTGTATCGAGAGGGAATACTTCTCATGCATCTAAAATACTTGAGCCAACCACTATGCCATTTGTGTCCACCATACCTACCTATACTACATGGTATTTTCCCGCCATTCCAAAGTAAATTGCTTGAGTGCTACCTTTAAAATTCCATCATTCACCTTTGCAATATATAGCTCGTGGGACAAATAGCTTAAAAACTATTGTGGTATTGAATATGTAATTATGCACTTTATCTCTTATTAAGTTGCTTGTTGTGCGATAACCATGTTTACTGGGGAACGCCATCAACTCATTGTTGAATTTCATGTGAGTTGCTATGCATGTTCGTCTTGTCCGAAGTAAGGGCGATCTACACTGAGTTGAATGGTTTGAGCATGCATATTGTGAGAGAAGAACATTGGGCCGCTAACTAAAGCCATGATTCATGGTGGAAGTTTCAGTTTTGGACAAATATCCTCAAATCTCTAATGAGAAAAGAATTAATTGTTGTCAAATGCTTAAAGCATTAAAAGAGGAGTCCATTATCTGTTGTCTATGTTGTCCCGGTATGGATGTCTAAGTTGAAAATAATCAAAAGCGAGAAATCCAAATGCGAGCTTTCTCCTTAGACCTTTGTACAGGCGGCATAGAGGTACCCCTTTGTGAAACTTGGTTAAAGCATATGTATTGCGGTGATAATCCAGGTAGTCCAAGCTAATTAGGACAAGGTGCGGGCACTATTGGTACACTATGCATGAGGCTTGCAACTTATAAGATATAATTTACATGATGCATATGCTTTATTACTACCGTTGACAAAATTGTTTCATGTTTTCAAAATCAAAGCTCTAGCACAAATATAGCAATCGATGCTTTTCCTCTATGAGGACCATTCTTTTACTTTCAATGTTGAGTCAGTTCACCTATTTCTCTCCACCTCAAGAAGCAAACACTTGTGTGAACTGTGCATTGATTCCTACATACTTGCTTATTGCACTTATTATATTACTCTATGTTGACAATATCCATGAGATATACATGTTACAAGTTGAAAGCAACCGCTGAAACTTAATCTTCTTTTGTGTTGCTTCAATACCTTTACTTTGAATTATTGCTTTATGAGTTAACTCTTATGCAAGACTTATTGATGCTTGTCTTGAAGTGCTATTCATGAAAAGTCTTTGCTTTATGATTCACTTGTTTACTCATGTCATACACATTGTTTTGATCGCTGCATTCACTACATATGCTTTACAAATAGTATGATCAAGATTATGATGGCATGTCACTCCAGAAATTATCCGTGTTATCGTTTTACCTGCTCGGGACGAGCGGAACTAAGCTTGGGGATGCTGATACGTCTCCAACGTATCGATAATTTCTTGTGTTCCATGCCACATTATTGATGTTATCTACATGTTTTATGCACACTTTATGTCATATTCGTGCATTTTCCGGAACTAACCTATTAACAAGATGCCGAAGTGCCGATTCTTTGTTTTACGCTGTTTTTGGTTTCAGAAATCCTAGTAAAGAAATATTCTCGGAATTGGACGAAATAAAAGCCCGGGGCCCTATTTTCTCACGAAGCTTCCGGAAGACCGAAGACGAGACGAAGAGGGGCCACGGGGTGGCCAAACCCTAGGGCGGCGCGGCCCCACCCCGGCGCGCCGGCCTATGGTGTGGGCCCCCGTGCCGCCTCTTGACTTGCCCTTCCGCCTACTTAAAGACTCCGTGACGAAACCCCCGGTACCGAGAGCCACGATACGGAAAACCTTACTGAGACGCCGCCGCCGCCGATCCCATCTCGGGGGATCCAGGAGATCGCCTCCGGCACCCTGCCGGAGAGGGGAATCATCTCCCGGAGGACTCTACACCGCCATGGTCGCCTCCGGAGTGATGAGTGAGTAGTCTACCCCTGGACTATGGGTCCATAGCAGTAGCTAGATGGTTGTCTTCTCCCCATTGTGCTATCATTGTCGGATCTTGTGAGCTGCCTATCATGATCAAGATCATCTATATGTAATTCTATATGTTGCGTTTGTTGGGATCCGATGAATAGAGAATACTTGTTATGTTGATTATCAAAGTTATGCTTATGTGTTGTTTATGATCTTGCATGCCCTCCGTTACTAGTAGATGCTCTGGCCAAGTAGATGATTGTAACTCCAAGAGGGGGTACTTATGCTCGATAGTGGGTTCATGCCCGCATTGACACCGGGACGAGTGACGAAAGTTCTAAGGTTGTGTTGTCTCTGTTGCCACTAGGGATAAAACATTAGTGCTATGTTCAAGGATGTAGTCACTAGTTACATTACGCACCATACTTAATGCAATTGTCCGTTGCTTGCAACTTAATACTGGAAGGGGTTCGGATGATAACCTCGAAGGTGGACTTTTTAGGCATAGATGCGGTTGGATGGCGGTCTATGTACTTTGTCGTAATGCCCAATTAAATCTCACTATACTCATCATGATATGTATGTGCATTGTCATGCTCTCTTTATTTGTCAATTGCCCAACTGTAATTTGTTCACCCAACATGCTGTTCGTCTTATGGGAGAGACACCTCTAGTGAACTGTGGACCCCGGTCCAATTCTCTTTACTGAAATATAATCTACTGCAATACTTGTCTTACTGTTTTCTCTGCAAACAATCATCTTCCACACAATACGGGTAATCCTTTGTTACAGCAAGCCGGTGAGATTGACAACCTCACTGTTTCGTTGGGGCAAAGTACTTTGGTTGTGTTGTGCAGGTTCCACGTTGGCGCCGGAATCTCTGGTGTTGCGCCGCACTACATCTCGCCGCCATCAACCTTCAACGTGCTTCTTGACTCCTACTGGTCCGATTAAACCTTGGTTTCTTACTGAGGGAAACTTGCCGCTGTGCGCATCACACCTTCCTCTTGGGGTTCCCAACGGACGCGTGTCGAACGAAAAGACAATACGTCAATCACGCGCATCACTTGTACACATTCGATTTCGCTTACTCGATGTTAAGTGTAATCCTTCAAGTTTTGCGTGGGCATGTTCCACTTTATTCCGCTAGTTATTCAGCTTGACAAAGAAATATTACTTATCATGAACTCGAAACGTAAAGACCATGAGCTGTGGTCGGACCTGATTGGAATACTCCAGATGTAATTTCGATCATTATCGTCCTGTATCGACATCTTCCGTTCATTTCCTGATATCAATTAATTAATAACTCATTTACTCATTTTTTCTTTGCCGGACAAAGTTTGGAAACGGTTCATCAAGGCTGCTAGGGGTGAATGGAAACACGAGCTTCCATTTTGAGATTATAATGGAA
The DNA here is from genome assembly GCF_022539505.1 of Lolium rigidum. Classification (NCBI taxonomy): domain Eukaryota; kingdom Viridiplantae; phylum Streptophyta; class Magnoliopsida; order Poales; family Poaceae; genus Lolium; species Lolium rigidum. Next base: position 179,581,443 of record NC_061513.1, on the reverse strand, counting down.
GTAGTACTGTAGCCACCGGAAAATCAAATCTGATCTCGGGTGCATATGCACCCGGTATGTATAAAACATATTTCCAAACCGTAAAAAATTTAGGAAAAAAATTTAGCATGTAGAGGGACATGTTCTATGTGTGCACGTAAATTTTCACCTAAAACCAACATTTTTTATACCCTGTGTAAAAAAGGCAAATAATGCCTCAAAAAATATACTATTTTAGCACCTAAGATTTGTCTTTTTTGCACAAGGCATGAAACATATCGGTTTTTGCTGAAACAACTTTGTAAGCATGTAACATGTCAAGGTATACACAAAGAATTTTTATTTGTATTTTTCTAACATTTTTAAATATATTTAATATACGTTTCAAATAAAGGGTGCATATGCACCCGGGTGTAGAAACACCCTGTCCTATAGCCACGCATATCTTTGATTCTTGTTTCAATACCATTATCATGCTTCATTATTATTTTGATTGAACTCTACTCGTAGAGTGTTTGAAGCAGGAACACGGGAATAATTTATGTGGATACAACGTTTGCGAGCTCATTGTCACGGGGTAAGAATTCTACAAAGCCTTCATGTACAAAAACAATATTCCCAATCTTATTTTATTACCATCAATGTGTTGAGTTTCATTCATATATATTGACCCTCTTCTTTAAATTAGATCGAACCTCTGCGGGATGGTCTCCTATCAAAGTATCGCGTACGAGCAATTCAAGATGAATTAGCGGGATTCTTACTTAGGGAAGGTCATAGCTCCAAATAAGGATACAATCAGGACTTTGTATTTGGACAATAGGGATCGTAAGAGGACTTATAGTGTATATGCATGAACGTGTACTGTATTCATGCGATGTTTGTATTCATGACGATGTTGTGTAATGATTCCTTATTATTGTATGTAGTAGCGTCGAGTTGAATGAAAAACATAAAATCCTAAACATCTGCCGCGGCAAAGAAAATGCCATCTTCGAGCGCTTGACGCATGGAGGACTTTAGTCCTAGTATGTGTTACCAACCGGGACTTAATCCCCTCCACCCCGAGCGCTCGAGCCCAGCCACGTGGAGACCTTTTAGTCCCAGTTCGCAACACAACCGAAACTAGGAGGGGCTTTAGTCCTGATTGCGCAGTCCCGGTTGCGCAACCGGGACGAAAGGCCGTTACCGACCGGGACTGATGTCCTCTTTTCTACTAGTGATTTAGTGTACAAACAACAGAGATTCTATGTTGAGGGTTTAAATCGCCGAACCACTATGAATTCAAGGTTTAAAATAGACTTTACCCGATTCTAACGGCAAAGCTCCTTCACCAACTCGTCACTAATTGAATTGGTCTATACGGAGTATATAGTTCTGGACTACAAACTCACTAATCAATTAAATCACGATTGCTTCATGTGATTACCTTAAATCTAGGGCGCGACTAGATTTCAGTCTTATCCTAATATTTATGACACATCAACGTTTTTTACCAATTGGATACTTTTCTTTTGCTGGGTATATATTTAACCTCATGAATAATTCTTCTATACATGCGAACAATAACTTGTTCAGTTACAACTCAAATGTACTTTTCATATCACACGCAGGAGGGGAACGGAGCGGCCGCTACACGCAGAAGAAGAAACGAAGTGGCCGCTAACCCGCTGCCAGGCAGGCCCAAGGAAAAGGGGGCGAAGGCACATGCGGTCTGTGTTGTGGCCGTGACACCGCAATTTTAGCCCGACCTTGAACCACGAATGAGACTATTAGTTAAGTATCCCTCTTCCTATTTAGTTTAGGGCTTAAGGCCACAAATGACTTGATATCTCCGCGGATAGATCAGTTTGTGCCAAACCGCTAGACTGGGGTTTTGCTCCTCGCATATTCTTGTGAGCAGGTTTGTTTACGTCGAACCCTGAAGATGTTCTACTACAAAAGTGAATTCAAACGGACACAGGCTACCAAACACATCCTAGCATGATGAGGACAAGACGACGCGGTGCGCCAACCTGACGCGCGTGGTTGATGCATGGCGCAGGGCGTCCTAGTTTGAAATCTCATTCTACCGACAATGCACTTCGCACCATTTGGGATTCATTTTCGGGCCCACACGTTTAACTCCTGTCACCAGCAGACCACATCATATCTTGACAGTTTGTTTGTTGTTCTGAACAGGTGATTTGTCGGTTGCGACATATTTGCATATGTTGTTATCATTACATTTTTCCGGTATCATCTAGCACTTCACCTCAGAGAGGTTTCATAAAATACTCCCTCCGGTCACATTTAATTGACCGCGGAGGTTAGTTGGTCCGCATGCAATTTTGTACAATGGGTAGCGTCGATTAATTTAGACCAGAGTAGTATTTTACTGAGATTTTGTATGTGTTTTGGGATGGACATCAGTGAAAAATTATTTTGTCCTTCCGTCACGAATGGGGCCCAGTTATTGGCAAAGCAACCACTATCGGAAAGGTGCGTTAGTGTTTGCCGAGTGCTTTTCTTGATACTTGGCAAAGCATTTTTTTTTACCTTTTCTGTTTTGCTCTAATTGCGTAAACCATCACTTATTTTGGTTGATCTTTTCCTGCCCACCCTTTCTGTACTATGTTATTTGCCTGAGTGTTGCACTCACGAAAGCCCTTCCCGATTGTAATCAGGCCTTTGCTGAGTTTCCGCGTCATTCGACAAACACGTCGGTAGGGAAACAAACATATGAGCCTAAATATACTGTCCACGATCAACTTTAACTTCATAAAACGATATAAAGAAGAAACGAATTGATATATTAGTAGATGAACACATTGTAAAAATCAAGCAAAATAAGTCGATTAAATCACATAATTTTCAATCCGGATGGTCATGCCATTATCCCTCATCAGTCAAAAAAGAAGCAGTCAAGACATAAATCATATGCAGATGCCGTCATGACATTGTATCTCATCAGACCAAAAAAGTAGTCATGACATTATTCTTATTTCTTAACACGTACAGTATGAAGTACACGCTCGTGGCCATTTGAAGGTGTCTCATGGCAGGCATATTCTATCTTCATCACAATATCTTAGGCACTCTTCTTTAGTCGCAGCGCAGATATCTGGATATATGTCACAGCAGAAACACCTATTGTAGTGTATGCAGGGCTCAGCATCAACTCGTTTATGGCATGAACACGGTTCGAGCTTCCTGCTATCCATGTGGTCGATTGTTCGAGCTGCATGAAAATAAGGTTGTGCACGTTAACTAGCTTTCAATCTAAAGTGAAGAAGACTTATTTCAACTAATTAGTAGATATCCAAAGAATCGTAAGCTTATCAAATACCGTACTTTTTGAATCCACTTACAAAGCTTTTGGTTCATACACGAAAACGTAAAGGTAATCAGATTACACGGGTTCAACAAATGTATCGGAAGGAGCAAACACGAGCTGATCAGCTTCCGCAAACGGACCAAACGATGAACAAAATTTCAACAACGAAACCTGTACGGATGTAGTACCTAGTTTCGAGAAGAATGGCGTGGGATGACGATGGAGGAAATGGTGGACTGCCAGAGAAACGGGAAGAACAACGGCATGAGATCTGGAGAAGAAGAGCTACGACCTCAAGCAGTAAAGAGATGAGCGGGCAGCGGTTTTCTCACGCAGTGGCGCCGATGGCGGTCTTCACGCGGCGCGTTGCTCGGGAAATCGGGGGCCACCAACGCTGGCCAGTGAAGGAGATCGGCCGCCGCTGCTGCTCTTCCCGGGGACTGAGATATGTTGCCTCCGTTGTCACCATCACCGGCGCTACGAAGAGGATCGAGGGCAGAAAACAAAGAACAGAGAACAGAGGGGATCGGGGGCGGAGGACTCGTTGGTTCGAAGGCGGAGGGTTGGTACATGCTCTTTGAGACATAAATCACATGCTTTGAGTTTTTCTTAAATTCACATGATTGTTCTGATTTACCTACGCCGTGCAAGAAGAAAACTTACATTGTGCAAGCATTGTGGTACATGCGAGGATAACAACCAGGAGCACGACCGCCTTGTTGTTCCCCTGCATCGTATCCTTCAACGAACAAGCAGATCTCCTATTCAGAGGTTATTCGTGTAAGTCCGACAAGCATACATGCATATACTGGCTACATCGTCCACATATATATACAAAACAAATGGATCTATTTTTAGTATGCAACAAATAATTAGAGGCGGGCTGGTAGCTTTCCATTTGTATTCGTTGACACAAATTAATTAGACGATCCTCTAATCAATCCTAGCCTCTTTCTATATAAATTACTCCATATTTAAGTGGTATACCTCAAATATGTATTTTGGTACTTGAATAATTATTTGTGTGATACATTTCCTTATTCAACTCAAAATATGTATGCCCTAACTGCCGGGATGAGCAAGCATAACATGATGTCGAACCAATTTTTTGATCAAGAGATACTCTACATAAATATCGTGGAGAAACCAATTACATTTAGCCTCTAAAACAATGTCATACCCTAATAGTAGTACATATGCACACATCCAAAAAATAAGAAGCTAAAAAAATTATGCTATAGTGTTCTACTCTTTATAGCAGCAACACGAACACCACCATGACAAGATGTGAAGTCCAAGTTCTCCAAAAGCGACGCCTCTAAGGAGAAAACAGTGCACAAGCGCCATCGTTGCCCAATCAAAGATCTTAGATTTTTATCTCAAGAAAATCTCCGCTCTCAAAACAATGGCTTCAACATGGCCCTTGCCAGACACAATCAATTAAGGCCAGTCCTTAAATTTTCGCCCTCAAAGTTAGGGCATTGAACTTCTCATGTGCTGACGCCCCCACTTGCATGCCGCTACTATGAAACTCGAAACACTACGAAAGTTCACAATCGACGCAAAGCCTTGAACCACCAACACTAGTCGTCAAAACTCGGCTTCCATGCCATTCTCTGCCTCTTTTTTGCGAAAAGGCCCTGATTGCATTAAACCTCAGTTATTACAGAACAGTCCAGGACAAAGAAAAAAATTACAAGTAGGTCCTCCTGGACCCCGAAGATGAAGACGACGACGAGAATGTCACGCCGGCGCGCCGCCACACCACCTCCCCTAAGCCTTGGATCGGGAGGCTCCCCTGCACGGACGGGAAGTCGACGCCACTCGGCTCCGAAGAGCCTCCGCCCTGCACCATCTTCACCAACGACGAGATCAACGCGAGTAGCAACCTCCTTATTCTTCTCTCCCTAGATCCTACGCCACACAAGATCTGGCCGGGGACCAAGGTGCGGCACGAATCCTCCGATACGCGGGTACCAAAGAAGCAAACGCGCCACCACGGAACTCCTCGGAGCGCCGTCGCCGGAGAGGACACGCACCTGCAACAAAAGCACCGCCGGCGACCCCTCCGCCTCCACGGCTCCGCCAGCTGAAGACCCAACAAAACCTACCTTATCTACACCCGAGAGGCGGGGATCCCCCACCCTCCCGCCGCCAGAGCGACCGACTGAGGGAGAGGGATCCGACGGATTTGCGGCGAGGAGGTGGATGGCCGGCGAGCTCAAAAAAACGCCTCTCTATGATACTGTTGCCGTTCTCTGCCTCTGACTTCACCATGGAACCAAAAAGACATGTTCCATGATAGAAGCAGATAGCAGAGCTTCTCCCAGCTCCCTCCTGAAACCAAATGGCTTGAAAAAATGGGAAACACACAATTGAATATCGTTTGATCTACTAATCTCCACACATGAGTTGCCCAAAGGAGTTCGCCGGTGGAGCTTTCTAAAACTCTATACTTCGACCATATCAAGAAGAACAAGCATCCAATAGATCTCCATCTTAACGCGAGAGAAACCTCCACTTTTGTTCTTTGATGTGTTGAAACAATGTTATATGGATTTATATAAAATTATACAATAATCAAAAAATGCAAATGTAGCTTCAAAAAACTTCATGTGCTAGCTGCCTTCCATCAGACGGTTACTCATTGGAGCTCAGTCCTGGGGCACCCCCACTTCAAGTTCTGGCATTTGGATTGCTTGTGTATAAGGGCATATCTAAGAGCATCTCCACTCGTCTCCCCACCGAGCCCCCCACGGTCACTTTTTTTCATCCGGACGGCGAAAAACGGCCCAGTCAGGCCCCCGGTTCCTCGTTTTGGTCCGGATTTGAGCCTATTTTCGTCCGGACTCCCCATGCCATCCCCGGTTTCCCGGGGGTCTCCCGGGGACTCCGGATGAAGCTAAACCAACCGCCCACGCCCACGTGTCTCCTCTTTCGTCCGGATTCCCCGAGCCATCCTCTTTTTCCCCGAGAAACGCCGCTTGGGGAGCACACGACTGGGAAACTACTCCTCCCCACGCCAAATCTTCCTCCAATCCGGACGAAAATTTCGCCGGATTTGGACGTGGGGAGCGCCAACGAGTGGGGATGCTCTAATGCGCGGACCACATTTATGTTTGTGTTGGCCTACAGACAGGCCAGAAGCCCTTGTCTGTTTGTGGTGGATGTGCACCCAAGAACACCCCGCAAAAAAGCACACACCAAAAAATAATATAATCTACACCTATATATATATATAATATAATCTATACATAATAATAAAGAAGCTAAGGTTTCTATCAAAAAGTTTCGTCAAAAATATTTTTTGGACGGTTTTGTCCTTCCACCAAATCTCATAGTACAAACACATGCCGCGGTACCGGTTCAACTAGGCACGACTCCTCTTCTATCCTGCTAGGAGCCTTTAAATAAGGAGCGATATGCATCAAATCGATCGACAATCCAGACCGAAATCGCCGAGGAGGTAGAGGTGTGCAGGTACTCCATCAACCTAGATCTGGATGGAATCGAAATTTGTACCTCTCCCTGATCGAACAGAAGTATCGGAGGGGCCAGGAGGGGGCACTAGCGCTTGTCACCTGCTGATTACAGGATCGTGGCCGTGCCAGCGATCACCAAGATTGGCATAGATTGATTTTGGAGGGCTCTAGATCATCAAGGGAAAGTCAAGTCCTACCCCCGGGGACACCGACATCGACAAGATCTGCGGCGAGATATTGGACCTGCTCACCTGCAGCACACGATCTTCTCCCCTGCATCGAGCGGGGCCGACTTCCGCGGGGCAGTTGTAGAGTTCTAGCGCGTGGTCGCTGGCTGCCCGTATGCCATTTAGCTTGCCAAGATCGACGGCTAGATAATCCCCAAGCGCATTGGTCCTCCGCCAACGTCCTCCGTGCAACTCGAATACGTCGTGGTACTCACACGTCTGCACCTTCGTGTTCGTGAGCTCCGTGACCCAGGGGATGAAGTTTCTTGGACGCAGTCACTCGGAGGTGCACATAGAGGTAGGGTGCATGTGCATGCGTACATAGGGGTGACTATAGATGCGTATATGTGAGCATCAACGTCTGTACTGTATTTTGAATAAAAAATCAGGTGGGGATGCTATTGACCTTGGAAGTTACTGTGATATAGTATGATATATTTTCCTCAAAAAATATATGTCTCTTGTGTTGTGGCTCACGTCCGGGCTCTCCTCCCGGGCAAGCCTGCAGCCCGGACGTCCCTCCAGCCCACACTATCCCTTGTTCTGCTTTATCCCGTGCGGATCCACGCACACTCTGGCATGGCATGAAGATTTACAATTTGCTGCCTTCCGTGGCTGAGCAGTCCAAGGACAGATCAAGCATCAGAAAGTCAAGCGACGAATTGGTCAGTTAATTTTGCTGAGAAAAAACACGAATACCGAACTAGAAAGCGCATGCACCAACAAACTTAGCTTTGTCATATATAAAAGCAGAATGCAATGCTTTTTAAGTGTATAGCAGAGTGCAAGTACCTGTGTATTTACAATGTCCACTGCACCACGTTCAGAACTTCTAGGACGTGAGGACATCTCCAGCTGCGCGATGCAAATGGACGTTGAGTGATCGTTTGTGTCCGCCGTGATCGAAAATGCGTTTGGCACCACTTCCAGCGGCGTGACGAAAAGTGACCGGGCCGTCCGCGGAGACGCAAACCTAGCTCAAATATGTGTCAGGTTTGCGTCTCTGCGGACGCTGCGCACGGGCCCGCCTGGCAGCGGCACAACTGCTTCGTCTTCCGCGGCATTACTTGCGGGCGGCGCGCTGCAGCCTTTGCAGGGCCGTGTTAATGGCGCGCCTCGGCTTCCGCGAGCGTGCGCAGCTAGTAGGCGTTGCAGTGGCAGGCCATTGAAGACGAGATGGCATCCGAGCCTCTTAAAGGGACGCTGTCGGCGCCCATTTCCCCGACCAAATCATTGCCAAATACCACACTATCCACCCCACCGACGCCATGGGGAAGAAATACTGGCCCTTCCGCAGGAAGAAGAACGACTAGGAGGCTAGCGGCTCGCGGTCCGGCAAGAAGGCACGGGTCGGCCGGTACGTCCGCGTTAACGTCGTGCGGCAGCTATGGGAGGAAAACCTGCCGGTACCATGGCCAGACGCGAACTTGCCGGGAGGGGGCTGGTACCTGAACTGCGGCGCGTGTCGGTCCCCCCGTGCCGCGCGAGGGCCGAGAGCGGCGGGACGAGGTGCGCCGCCGCCGAGCGATCTTGCCGCCGGATATGCGGGAGGATCAGGCGTATGCGCTGAACTCCTACAACTAGATTTCATTCGGGACGTGGGAGTTCGACGCCGCGCTGGCTACCTCGGCGACGTGGACTACTTCGACCGCGAGATCGCCGTAGAAGAAGAAGAGAATGACCAGGAGGACACGGACGAGGACGAGGACGTCGTCATGGCAGACCACGACGACGGCGGGCCGGCGTGGGATCCGGAGACCCAGCCGCCCGACCTTTCCTAGGAGGAGGCCATTGCCATGGCACTGGCCAACACCGAGCAGGACGAGGTCAACGAGCTCGCTTTGTGGGACGAGCTCGCAATCCAGCTCCGCGAGTCCGCGCTCGCGCAGGGGAGGCCGACGACTCCTCCGGCCACGCCGACGCGTTCCAACGACAGCGCTTCGCCTGCTGCTCCGGCGTGAGATCCGTGGCCACAGCCTCCTGCGCAAGCGACGGTACCTCCTCCACCGCCGGCGTACCAGCTTCCATGGCCGACGCCGGAGTTCATTGACCTCGTCAGCGACGACGAGCAGTAGGCAGCACGCCTTTATGGCTTTTTTATGTCTTTTATTAAATTATGGCTTCATGAATGGAAAAAAAATTTATGCGTCGTGCCGCTGGAGCCACCCCCAACGCAAACGGACACCCGGACGATTTCGACCATTTAGGCCGACGCGTCCGTTTGGACGTCCGAAATGCGTCGCGTCGCTGGAGATGCCCTGACTGTTATAGCCGCTAAAATTGTACAACTGTTATTTTGAAGAGCACATTCAATTAGATCTATTATGGTGTTCATCTCACATGAGGAAATATGCACATTTAGGCTTGCTGTAAAATCAATGCAAATGCTTGCATGCATGGACGTACTCCCATTGACCCTTGCCGTGAAATCCATGCAAAGGCCATGCAAGTTCATTTTTAGTTGTATGTATGTGTTGCTGATAGCACTTGTATCAATAGTGGGATTTGTCCATCCTAATGATGGATAGATATATTCTGGCCCCTCTCGGTGGAATAATACCTAATTAGCTTTCAAGCATGTGACTGGTTCACAGGAGATATCATATCACGGTACGATTAAAGAATATTTATCAGTAATGAGGTTGAACTAGGTATGAAGATACCGACGATCAAACTTTGGATAAGTAAAATATCGCGAGACAAATGGAATTGTTATTTTATGTGAAAGGTTCTTTCGATCACGAAGTCATCGTTGAATATGTGGGAGCTATTATGTATCTCCAGGTCCCGCTATTAGTTATTGATCGGAGAGGGGTCTCGATCATGTCCGCATAGTTCTCGAACCGTAGGGTGACACACTTAAACTTTGATGTCGTTTTAAGTAGATATGGAATATGGAATGGAGTTCGAATGTTGTTCGGAGTCTCGGATGGGATCCAGGACATCACGACGAGTTCCGGAATGGTCCGGAGAATAAGATTCATATATAGGAAGTCACTTTCCAAGTTTGGAAATGATCCGGTGCATTTATGGAAGGCGCTAGAATGTTCTAGAACCTTCCGGAAGAAATCATCAAGGAAGGTGGAGTCCCGGATGGACTCCAACAACCCTAGCCGGCTGACCAAAGGGGAAGGTGGAGTCTATGGTGGACTCCACCATCATGGCCGGCCACAGGGGAAGGAAAGGGAGGAGTCCCACTTTCCCTAGGTTTCACCCATATGGAAGATTTTGAGTTGGGCTCTTATTCGAATTTTGGGCAAACCCTAGGGGGTTCCACCTATATAATAATGGGGAGATGGAGGTGGCTGGCCACCACACCAGCCACACCACCCAAGGGCACCAAGGCCAGCGCCCCAACTGCCCCCTCTCCCCAAACCCTAGCCACTCCCCTCCTCCCGATACTCCCGCGGTGCTTAGGCGAAGCGCTGCCGGAGATCTCCACCACCACCGCCATCACGCCGTCATGTTGGCGGGATTCCGAGGAGGATCTACTACATCCGCTGCCCGCTGAAATAGGGAGAAGGACGTCTTCATCAACACCGAACGTGTGACCGAGTGCGGAGGTGCTGCCCGACTGTGGCACCGTCAAGATCTTCTACGCGCTTTTGCAAGCGGCAAGTGATCCACTACATCAACCACAAGATCTAATCTCGTTAATGCTTAGCAATCTTCAAGCGTATGATGATCTACACCTCGTTGCTACCATCTACTAGATTAGATCTTGGCTTGTTATTCGTTCCTGCGGTAGGATTTCTTTTATTTTCTATGCTACGAATCCCTACAGTGGTATCAGAGCCGTGTCTATGCATATATTTGTTGCACGAGTAGAACACAATGGTTTTGTGGGCGTTGATGCTTTTGTTGTCTGTTGTTATGTGTACTTTGCATCTTGCGGTATGGTAGGATGAAGCGGCCCGGGCTAACTTTACATGACCCCGTTCATGAGACTTGCTCAACGCTGGACATGCAACTAGTATTGCATAAGTGCCTTTGCGGGTGTCTGTCTCTCACCATAGTTAAGATTCAATTTACTATTTCAATTGACAACACTAGTATCAGCGTTGTGGTTCATGTTCGTAGATAGATTGGATCTTACTCAAAAACCCTAAACCACGTAAAATATGCAAACCAAATTAGAGGTGTCTAACTTGTTTTTGCAGGGTTTGGTGATGTGATATGGCCATGATGTGATGATGAATATGTATGAGATGATCATTATTGTATGGCAACCGGCAGGAGCCTTATGGTTGTCTTTATATTTCATGTGGTAGTATTATTTAAAAGTAGTTGTAATAGTTGCAACATGTGGTGAACAACCATGAAGACGACGCCATAGACCTTGACGCTACGCCGACGATGATGGAGATCATGCCCGTTGATGATGTAGATCATGTTCGTGCTTTGGAGACGAAGATCAAAGGCGCAAAGACAAAAGAGCCATATCATATCACATTATGAATTGCATGTGATGTTAATCCTTTTATGCATCTTATATTGCTTAGGTCGCGATGGTAGCATTATAAGATGATCCCTCTCACTAAAAATCAAGGTAATAAAGTGTTCGTCCTTAGTTAGCACCGTTGCTAAGACTCGTTGTTTTAAAGCATCACGTGATGATCGGGTGTGATAAACACAACATGTGCATACAACGGGTGCAAGCCAGTTTTGCACATGCAGAAACTAGGTTTTGACTTGACGATCCTAGCATGTACAGACATGGCCTCGGAACACGAAAGACCAAAAGGTTAAACATGAATCATATAGATGATATGATGAACATGTTGATGTTTGCCATTGAAACTACATCATCTCACGTGATGATCGGACTTGGTGTAGTTGATTTGGTTCGTGTAATCACTAAAGACAATCCGAGGGATATTGTTTTAAGTGGGAGTTCACCTAGTTAATTTTAAATTAATAGTAAACTCAATTTTTCATAAACTTAGTCTAAACTCAATTTTAGATTATGGTGACCCCTACCATCAACTTTAATTCATTCCTAGGGAAAGAAAAGCTGAAAAACAACGGAAGCAACTTTACGGATTGGTTTCGTAACTTGAGGATTGTCCTCACTGCTGGACAACTGCTCTATGAGCTCGATGCACCGTTGGGTGACCCACCTGCAGAAACAGCTACCGATGAGGCTAAAGCTGTTTACCTCACTCGGAAGACACATTACTCCACAGTTCAGTGTGCCATCCTCTACGATTTAGAATCGGAGCTTTAGAAACTCTTTGAGACCCACGACCCTCATGATATAATCAGTGAGCTCAAAATGATATTTGAAACTCATGCGGCCGTGGAAAGCTATGGTGCTTCTGAAAAGTTCTTTAACTGTAAGATGGAAGAGGGCAACTCCGTGTCGGGGGGAAGACCCCGGGTAGGGCAAAAGACTAGGAGCAGCTGGCTCAGGGCCGGCTGGCCCGCGGCAAAGGGCGGCTGAGGAGCAGCCGGCTGGAGCCGTGGCCGGCTGCCTTGGGAGCCGGCTGGCTCAAAGTCTACGCCGGTCTGTCCATGGCCGTCTGCGCTGTGGCTGGGCCGGCTTCTAGGTGCCATATCCAGCTGCTTTGTCTCTCCCCTGGCCGGCTCGAGGCTGGCGAGCCTTGCAGGAGAAGGATCTGGAAAGGTGATCCGGGTGCAAAGGTCCACGCTGACCTCATCTCCCGTAAAGCAAGGGGCACTATGGAGGAACAGTGCCCCGCCTCCGACAGACCATCATGGTCGGAGCTGCGTCGTACTGCTACAGGGTACCGGCACAGACAGAGACGCCTCTCCCACGATGCTTGGCACGTCTTGTCGCCGCTGACTTCGACAGAAGGACGGACAGGCCTCAACGCCTCAACGGTGCTGACGCAGGCACCTCGGGAAGGAGCAGAAAGCCGGAGCCGGCGGAGCCGGCCAGTAGGTCATAGGGACTTCTCTGTAAAGTGCCAGCGCCTACATAAGCCGCACTACCCCCTCTCGTGCAGGGGACGATCGATCACTTCTCATTTCTAGTCTTAGAGCTGCTCTGGGAGAGAGACCTTCTACCTTTAGCCTCCCCGAGCAGCCGGATACAGCTCAAGGAGCACCATTGTACTGTGATATCTCTTATACACTCTAGAGCAGGAGTAGGGGTGTTACCTCCATACGAGGGCCCCGAAACTGGGTACGTCGCTGTGTCACTCGTGCCCATACCCGCATCCGGATACCACCGTAGACCATTGCAGGAACCACTCTCTTTAGCCATCCTATGGCATATGCCGTGACGATACCACGACACTCCGTTAGCGAGCATGTGCTCAAGATGTTTGGGCACGCGAAGAAACTCCAAGACTTGGGAATAACGATTCCTAACGCCTTGGGGATTCATCGTGTTCTTCAATCACTGCCACCTAGTTACAAGAACTTAGTGATGAACTAAAACATGAAGTGCATGGACAAGACGTTACATGAACTCTTCTCAATGCTAAAAACTGCTGAAGTGGAGATAAAGAAAGAGCACCAAGTGTTGATGGTCAATAATACCACCAAGTTCAAGAAGCAGGGTAAGCCTAAGGAAAAGGGTAAATTCAAGAAGGGCGGCAAGAAAGCTGACGCGCCTCCTAAGAAACCCAATGCTGGACCTAAATCTGATATTGTGTGCTATTACTGCAAAGAAGAGGGACACTAGAAGCGGAACTTCTCAAAGTACCTGGCAGATCTGAAGAGCGGCAACATCAAAAAGAAAGGTATATCTGATATACATGTTATTGAAGTCTATCTTACTAGTAATCGTACTAGTGCCTGAGTATTTGATATTGGTTCGGTTGGTCATATTTGTAACTCGAAACAGGAGCTACAGAATAAACGAAGACTAGCGAGGGACGAGGTGACGATGCGCGTTGAAAATGGATCCAAGGTCGATGTGATCGCCGTCGGCATGCTCCCTCTACATCTACCATCGGGATTAGTTTTAAATCTGAATAATTGTTATTTGGTGCCTGCGTTAAGCATGAACATTATATCTGGATCTTGTTTATCGCAAAGTGGTTATTCATTCAAGTCTGAGAATAATGTTGTTCGATTTATATGAATAATATCTTTTATGGTCATGCACCTGAGATGAATGGTTTATTTCTGTTAAATCTCGATATTAGTGATACACATATACATAACATTGATGCTAAACGAAAGAAATTAAATGATAATTCTACATATACGTGGCACTATCGTCTTGGTCATATTGGAGTGAAACGCATGAAGAAACTCCATTCTGATGGACTACTTGAATCACTTGATAGATGCGAGGCATGTCTGATGGGAAAAATGTCTAAGACTCCATTCTCTGGTATTATGGAGCGAGCTACATACTTGTTGGATATCATACATACTGATGTATGTGGACCAATGAGTGTAGCATCGCGCGGTGGTTATCGTTATGTTCTTACATTCACAAATGATTTGAGTAGATATGGGTATATCTACTTGATGAAACACAAATCCGAAACTTTCGAGAAGTTTAAGGAATTCCAAAGTGAAGTAGAAAATCAACGTAACAAGAAGATTAAATTTCTACGTTCTGATCGTGGAGGTGAATATCTGAGTTATGAGTTTGGCATGCATTTGAAGAAATGCGGAATATTTTCACAGTTGACACCGCCGGGAACACCAGAGCGCAATTGTGTGTCCGAAAGTCGTAATCGAACTCTATTGGATATGGTTCGATCTATGATGTCTCTTACAGATTTACTGTTATCTTTTTGGAGTTATGCATTAGAGACAACAACATTCACTTTAAATAGGGCATCATCTAAATCCGTTGAAACGACACCGTATGAATTGTGGTTTCGAAACAAACCTAAGTTGTCGTTCCTTAAAGTTTGGGGCTACGAAGCTTATGTAAAGAAGTTACAACCTGACAAGCTCGAACCCAAAGCGGAGAAATGTGTCTTCATAGGATACCCTAATGAAACAATTGGGTGTACTTTCTATCACTGGTCCGAAGGTAAAATCTTTGTTGCCAAGAACGGATACTTTCTTGAGAAGGAGTATCTCTCGAAAGAAGTGACTGGAAAAAAGTAGAAATCGACGAGGTTACTGAACCTTCTCTTGAAAATGTTCTTGTGTCGCCTACACCGATTAATGAGGAAGCTAATGATAATGATCATGAAACTTCGAACGAAGTTACTACTGAACCTCGCAGGTCGACGAGGGTTCACACCACTCCTGATTGGTATGACCCCCGTCCAAATGTCATGATTGTGGACAACAATGATGAAGACCATGCGACGTATGAGGAAGCTATGATGAGCCTAGATTCCAACAAATGGCAAGAGGCCATGAAATCCTAAATGGGATCCATGTATGATAACCAAGTATGGACTTTGGTAGAATTACCTGATAGCCGCAAGGCTGTCGAGAATAAATGAATATTCAAAAGAAAAATAGATGTTGATGGTAATATTACTATAAAGCTCGAATTGTCGCGAAAGGTGACAAGGTATTAACTTGACAATGCCTACGGATTGTAGACTAGGGTTTCGTTGGATGTAGAGGGCAAGTAGATCTCGAAGGTTTCAGCCGAAAAGTACTCGACGAATATGAAACTAGGGTTATGTTGACAGTAGATTCGATTCTTTCTTTGTCCCTCGACTCCCCCTTATATAGGAGGTGGAGCCGAGGGTTTTGTAATACACAAGTTACAGAGTCCGGGAGGGTTTCTAACCCGTCCCGCAAGATTACAAGTTATACTTCCCTAATACAACTCTAGCTTTCCTTACTAGCATCTTGGGTTTTGAATCTTCTTATTCTTCGAGTCATGGGCCTTCAGTAAACCCTGGGTACCATCTTCGGCAGGCCCATTGGGGATGCCTATGTCAGTAGCCCCCGAGATTTTGCTTGAATCGAAGAGTCAGGGAAAATCTCCAACTTTAATCATTCAGTACATCTGCCGAATTTTATCACATATATTTAGATACGCAATTCTATATTGTACAGGGATAATGGTAGTTGGGGTTAGTTCATCTGACGGATCAGGTACTAGTTAACTGCTCTAGTGGCAATCCGCAAAAACCTACTTCAAGATCACGTCCCTGGACATGATCTCGGGATACTGGTGTCGAGGGTACTCCTCGGCAATGCCCTCCGATAGGGGCTTAGGGTTGATGGAATCCTATAAGCTGACACGAGACATCGGTTCACAGACAAGCGGGGAGAGCGATTTACCCAGGTTCGGGGCCCTCGATGAGGTAAAACCCTTACGTCCTGCCTGTCTGTTCTTTGATTATGATGAAAACAGGTTACAATGGGGTGCCGAATAGTTCGGCTGTGATCTCGACGAGATGCTGGTTGCTAGGGTAACCTAGTTCTATGCTTCTGTTGGCTAGTATTGCTAAGATTGATTGTCCCTCGATAGCCCCTCTCCTGGCCTTTATATAGGTGGCCAGGTCCCGAGAGGTCTAATCGAGTACGAGTAGGTTTACAGTAGATCTATCTTCAATTTTTCCTTGTTCGGCTTCTTTTCTGCCTTGTTCTCCACGTAATCTTCTGTTGCACCGCCCTAGTGGCCCATCTCGCCATCGGGTTCCTTCATGGGCCTCCAGTTGGACCGTGCAGGGTAGAGCAATACTGGTTACCCGAAGGGTAATGCCCACGTCAGTAGCCCCCGAGTGTCTAGCCGAACATAGTTCGGGTAGAGACTAAAGCATATCTTCTTCCAAAGTTCTTCTCCTCGATCATCCTTGCCTTTCTTATATCTTCTATCGGGTGCGCGCCGGCGCTCCGATGGGAGTAGCCCCGAGTCTAGGTACGGATGCTTGCAATCCGTGCGTAGACTCAAGTTGTACTACTCGAACATCTTCTCCTGCCAAAGTTTTTCTTGCAAGTCTTTGTCGACCATCCGATACATTTTCTTCATGCGAGGGATAATGAATAACGTGCCCAACTTTTGTTGGTTAACTGCCGATGGCAAAACAACGTTACCCTACACAGAATCAAGTCCCCGGGCATGATCCTGGAGTGCGAAAAAAGATTTATCGGGTGCGTGTTCAGCGCTCCCGATGGGAGTAGCCCCCGAGTCTGGGCACGGGCGTTCACGTCCAGGTGTAGACTCGAATCACGTTTTTCCGTCGAATCTTTACTTTATCGGGTGCGCGCCAGCGCTCCCGATGGGAGTAGCCCCCGAGCCTAGGTGCGGATGCTCGCAATCCGTGCGTAGGCTCAAGTTGATCACCCGATACTTTCTTATCTCTTCACATGCAATCATTCCTCATGACGTCATTGATGTCGTTTTTCTGTCCCCTTGATTTTGACTGATAAGACGCAACCTGCCAGCCCTGTTTTCGAGCAATTCATGCTCCTCTTCGCACGGTTAGCGAGGCACCTCCTCGATTTCTACAACCATTAACTGGAGAAAAGGCCCATTAACAATGCGAGGCCTTCCTTAAGTTCCCCAAGAGATAGAAATCCCTAGCATTCTCCTTCATTCAATCCTTCGTTGTTCTTCTTCTTCTCCTGTTCACAACCGCTCGCGCCGCCACCACTGTCTTCCGATTTCTCCTAGATCTGACAATGGTGAAGAAGAAGAACCCTAGCGCCGCCGCCAGTTCCACGAGCGGCGGTGCCGCCGCCAAATCTTCCTCGATCCTTTCGAAGGAAGGCGCGCCTGGCGCCCCTCCCCCAGCTCCGGCGCCGATGGCGCCGCCAAGTTCAGCAGCCAGGCCTGGAGATTGGACAGCCTCTACCGTCACCAAGCGTGACGAAAAAAGATCCCGAAGCCTGGGATTGATCTCCTCCGATGAGGGGAATGTGATCTTTCCAAGTGCGATTTCTCGACCTAGTCCGCCTGCCGGTTTTACCGTGATGTTCTTATCGTTCTTATACCGAGGTCTTTCGCTTCCCGTCCACGAATTCCTCCTCCATCTTTTGCGAACTTACGAAATCCAGTTATGGCAACTTACTCCCAACTCAATCCTCCACGTTGCTGTGTTTATCACCCTCTGCGAAGCATATCTGGGCATTGAGCCTCATTTTGGTTTGTGGAAAAAGATCTTCTATGTGAAAAGATACAGCAGTAGTAACGGATCTTTTGTCACCGGAGGAGTGGGATTTGTAGCTCGTTCGGATGTTAACTACTTTAATTTCCCAATGAGAGAGTCCGTGCAAGGGTGGAGATTGAAGTGGTTCTATATCAAGGATTCTTTATCACCCGAATCTCAGCTCCCCTGCTTTGTCGATGCCCTTGAAGCCAAGCCTAAGAATTCCTGGAAGAATGTTCTTTCTCCCGACGAAAAAGCAGTTGCCGACAAACTATTTGCTAGATTTCTTCGGATTAAAGAAGCTGATGGCCAAATCATGGTTGGTACTGAGGTAGCGGCAGTGTTCTTGAAACGTCGAGTCCAACCGGTTATGGCTAGAATCCGTCCAATGTGGTTGTATTCGGGTCCAAAGGATGAGACCAGAATTAACGCTGCCGAGCTATCGGCAAAAAACTGCTTGATGAAATCCGTCGCCTTACTTCCTACAGTCAAGAAGACTCAATCCCATTGTTGTCCCCGTATACTCCTTTCGATGCCGATCATCCACCACCAGAGGTAATTTCCCTCCTTAGATTCTTCTTATGCTGCTATTTACTTAATCAACATGATTACTGTTATTCTCATTCATCTTTTCTTCTACAGATCCTCGTAGCTTCTGGGGATTTTCACAACTTGCCAAATAATACTTCCGAAGGAAGAGGTTCTTCAGAACCTGTTGACTCTCGTACTGTCGAGCATAAAAACCCAACAAGCGATGACTTGATAGATTCTGAGACTGCTCACACCAATCTCCCCCATCAGCCAATGACACTTGCGACACAGAGGGGTCAGTGCGTGATGATGACGCTGATCACGATGCCTTTGTTAATGCAGTTGCGGAGGAGATCAGGGCTCCACCTACAAAGAGGTCAATCGGCGGCTTTGCCGATGAAGATGATCTCCTTGATACGTAAGTGTTTTTTCTTTCTATTTTCAGCTCCTTGGTCTTTTCATATTTTTCTTATAACTTACTCGATCAAACTTTCCTTGTAGTGACGATGATCTCATTGAGCCTCCACCTAAGAGGGCCAGATCTGATGCTGCCTCACCGGCCGCCGCAGCTTCCGAAGCTTCGGCTCCTAAGGCGGCTCCCGCGGCGCAAGCATCGACTGCCTCCTCCCTTTCTAGGGGGAAGGATGCCCCTGCTGCTGCCACAACTCCTCCTTCTGTAAGTCTTTGTCGATTTTAACAAGAATCTTTTGGGATGTGTCTTTGCTTAATGATCTTCGTAAAACATTCCCTTTCTTCAAGGATCTACGAGGCGTGATATCCTCTTTAGAGGCCTTCGCCTCCCAATTCACCTCTCTGGAGGCGGACAAAATTCGGCTGCAGGAGGAGGCTAAGTCTTCCTCTTCAAAGCCTGGATGGCGCCATCAAAAAGGCCGCCATGGCTCGCCGGGAGGTCGACTCCCCGAAAGAAGAACTAAACAAGCTGAAGGAGAGGCTGAAGGAGGAGGAAGCTCGGGCGGCGAAAAGGATGAACTCCTCCGTCGATCCGCCTCTGTCCCCGCTTGGTAAGTCCCTTCATCTCTTGTAGATTACCACTTTTTACGAATCTGTTTCTTTGTCAACGATTTCCTTTAATTTCTTTGCAGAAGCCGCCAGCATCCCTGCTACTGCTTTGGACAAAGTTCCAAGCAACTCCCCGGCGAATGGTGTGTCAATGGTTCTCGCCACCCACCAGCTTACCCGGGAGTTGCTTGAAAAGGGAAAGGGTGCTCTGGCGCGAATGCATTCAATGATATTCCCCAAGGCCTAACAGGAGAAGACTCTGGGGCAGCTGATTGATGCCTTCGCAGTCGATACTAAGGAGGTCATCGAGGTATTCAAGCGCACCTCACGTACCTATGGTGCCCTCCTTTCCTTCCAACTTATGATGGGTTACGGCTTTAAGGCTGACCTTGAAGAAATGACTAAGGAACTGCCGAAAGAGAAAGATGGGCGACTTGTTAACTTAAGCGCTTTTACAGCATCCGCCCGTGCTTGTGCTCGCCAGCTCCTTGATTTAGTTTCATCGGGAAAGGCATCGGTTGCCCCCAGCCTGTCGACTCAAACTCAGGCTCCTTGATTGTTGTAACAATTTTATCCTTGGACTAGTATGAAACATTATTCTGTTGCGAGAACCCAAGTTTGTAATGAACACTATGCTGGCAATGTTGTCAGCGTACTTTTGTCATAATATCTTCGTTTGTACTTCTTCTGATAGGAATTTCTTGTACTTCTCCCGATGGGAGTTACATTGGATGCTTGATTTGCCCATAACCATCATCCCTTTGACGCTGTTGCCTGCGAGGTTTTCCCGGTGCCCTCGTTTGTTGATGAGTCTTCCGGCGTTCTTCCCGAAGGTGATCGGGTCCAACGAATGAAGGACCGAATCACGCAGATGGAAAAGGACCTGCATAGCACTTACGCCTTGGCTGCAATTGTCAACAAGAAGAGCGAGATTGCAACCGTCGTAGAGCGGTATGCTCTTACTGAGCTTCATAAGGCTACCGAAAGCTTGAACTGTGAGTCCTTTGATCTCTGCGCCCTTTGGTTGATAGAATCTTATCTGATCCTTTGCCTACTTCTATGCCAGTCATAGCTCTGAACCGTGCAGAGGAAAACAAACGGATCCACGAGCGTGTGAATACATTAACTCAGCTGTCCTCAGCCGAAGAGATCTTCTGGCGGGAACACTCGAAGGCTTCGGCTGTCGTGCAATTTCAGGATCGGGTTCAGCAGGTCCACAACTTCTTTGACAAGTGTTACAAAGCTATGAGAGTTGTTTGGAAGACGATGTTCCCTTTGAACGCAGTTCCCCCGACGCTCCTTACTTTGATGTCTGAATTTGGTAATGCCAAGAAGATTCGAGACTTGGTACGTTCGCAGGTTTTTGCAGGGGCCAGGTTTGCACTTGCCCTTGTGCTTGCCCGCTATCCTTCGGCAGGTTTGCTGTTGATTGGCAACACGACTGGAGATTTGGAGGCACTGTATCCGAAGGTATTGCTGCCTGCCAACATAATTGTCGATAGACTCGAGGAGAACTCAAGGGTACCTGAAGAAGGAGAAACTTCGCAAGGGTGATTTCAAGGTTTAAATGTCCGTTTTGTAAATAGACAATTTGGCTATTTTATCCAAGTGTTCGGATTTATGACGCCTTTTTATTCGGTAGGTACATGCGTATGTACTTTTACCATGTTATTGCCGTTGGCAAGTTTTGTCTTGAGTGAATCTTAGTTGCTCGTTTAGATGTATGTATATTGGTTGGTTAGCAAATCATTTGAGTGATCAGCTCGTGTTGCAGGTCTTGCTAGACCTGTTGTATGCGCAACTTTGCTTTCAACCGTTTTAAATTTCGACGAGCACTCCCGAATATTTCGGGTGTAGTGATTCTGCCGATGAGCCCGTTGTTCCTTTGATATTTCCATAAGTAAAATATCGAACGTGGGTTGTTGTTTATATGTATTTCCAAATTCTTGCTATTTACGGCACTCGTAGAGGCATGTATAACGGAGGAAAAGGTGAACGTCCTTTAGCACTCGTAGAGGCTTTTTTGGAGCGCGATCTTCTGCCTTGTACTATGTTTACATAGTGATGGGGCTTAGAAGTTTATCGTTACTGCAATGCTTAACAAGGAAATAAAGCTTAACTTCTTATTAATAAGGTAAGCACGATGCTAGAGGGCGGAAAAGGGGAAGCCCTGTTTAAAGTAAAGGAGAAAAGAGAGTAAAGGCTAGTAGACTGCCTAGGTACAGAAGGGGTTCTTCTCCTCCTCTGGCTTCTTCACTGTGTTAGTGATTGCTGCAGCGTTGCTGATTTCGTCAGGGGTTTGGGCGGTGATCGCCATCGTCTTGCTATCTCCTAAGCATTCTGTGCCATCAGCTGCCGATCCATTTGCTGCCGAGGCTCCTGCTGCCGAAGCTTCTGCTGCCGAAGCTTCTGCTGTCAAAGCTTTAAGGGTGAAAGCAGCTGAATTCTTCTTGGCGTCCCTGCCATCTTTTTCTTCCTTAATTTCTCGTATAGACAGCTTGGGCGGAGGGTCGACGATTTCTTGCTGTGACCCAAACTTTGCAGCAATCCTCTGAAAGTCGCGATCACAATTGTCCGAGCGTGAGAAACTTCCATAGACTGTGATGTTTGTCCCGTTGTTCCCGGGCATTTTCAACTTGAGGTATGCATAATGCGGCACGGCCATGAACTTGGCATACGCTGGTCTCCCGAGTATAGCGTGATACTCGTGACTCCCGAGTTCACCACTTCAAACTCGATCTTCTCCTTCCTGAAATTGTCGGCCCTGCCGAAGATGACATTCAGGTAGACTTTGCCAAGAGAGTAGCCCGGTGCGGTTGGAAGGATCCCGTGGAAGAAGGTGTCTGTTTCTTCCAACATATTCATGGTGATCCCCATACTTCTAATTGTGTCGACAAAAATCAGGTTTAGCCCGCTTCCACCATCCATGAAAACTTTGCTCATCTTGAACCCCCCAATTTGTGCTTCGACTACCAAGGCGGCATGCCCTGGCTTTGGTATGGTCATCGGGTGATCTGCTCGACTGAACATAATGTTCTGAGAGGACCATTCTACGTACTCATGGATGTTTGCCATGATGCTTTCTGCCAAGTTGATCTCTCGGGTGAGTTTCTTCATCTCTCTTTTCGAGACACCTGTCCTATGGATCATGCTCATCTGCCCTCGTGGTGGTGGAAATGCCTCGTTGGGTTGATGAGGTTGAGTTTGCTGGACCTGATGTTGTGGTGGGGGTGGCGGTGGTGGTGGTAGCTGTTGCTGGCCTGCCTGCTGGATGAGTTTATGCATATCGATGAACTGCCGACAGTCCCTGAGCAGGTGGCTAGACTTTATTTTACCATCCTTGGAATCGGTATATGAATGCAGGTAGCATGGGGCGTTGATCTGCTCGGCGTAGGGCAGTTCGGGTGCTCTCTGTTGTCGTGGTTTATAGTTGCCACGGTTCCCAGAGCTGCTCCGATTACCGTCCTGTCGATCGTCTCGCCTGTCATCATACCGATCGCCCTGCCGATCAGAGTAGCCTGCGGCCACCAAGTTGTTGTCATCGTAATTGCGGTTCTTCCTTCTCTTGTTGCGATCCCTACGGCCACCCGAATCGTGTTTCGGCTGGTCATCTTCTTCGTCGTCGCTGCGTTGTCGTGGCCTTCGAACGTTGTCTTCGCCATCGGCCCAGCTGTTGGCGATTTCCATTAACCTGGTTATGGTTTTCGGCTTTTTGCGCCCAAGTTCCTCTATGTAGCTTTCTCGCTGAACGCCGTCGATGAAAGCGTCGATTGCTCTGTCGACAGATACGTCTTCGGCGGCGTTCAGGAGTTTTGTAAATCTCCCGATGTATGAACGCATCGATTCCTTCTGCTTCTGGCGGCAATTTCGCAGCTCTTTGATCCCGACGGGCCTCTTGTATGTTGCTTGGAAGTTGGCGACGAAGGCATATACTAGGTCATCCCATGATTTAACAGAACCTTTCGGCAGCCCCCTTAGCCAGGCCCGTGCTGAATCCTTTAAGTAAAGCTGTAAACATTGCATTGCTGCTATCTGGTTTCCTTTGTGCTGGATCACAGTCTGCAGGTAATCGTCTATCCAGGATATTGGTTCTTGCTGCCCATCGTACTTGGCGGCATCAGTAGGGGTAGGTTTGAATTTTTTGGGCGGCATCGTTTCGCGGATCTTGTAACTTAGACAGTCGGATCCCCTGAGCTCGCCGTCGTACTCCTGATCTTCATCCGAAGAATCGCTGTCGTCGTCCTTCCTAGCGGCGCGTCGCCGCCTTGCTTTGTCGATCTTGCTCTGGGTGATTTCGTCTCGAGCATCTCTCGCATGATGTTTTGACCCACTGCCTTGGATGGTGGTCCTTTCTTTTGGCGGGGCTAGGTTGTTCCCTAATATTGCGAGACTTTCCAGGGCACCTCGATGAGCTTGAGCCATCGATCCTTCGGGGCGTTGGTTGATGAGGTATGCGGCGAGGTTGGCCGTTGCTCCAGCAACGGTTTTCGGCCGTGGCATACCGGCGGTATCCATAGTCATAAAGGATTTGGTGAGATTCGACGTTATTTCTCTGGCGTCATCTTCTGAGAGCCTAGATAGTCTTGACCGGTTCTTGCCTGTTCCGTGAGTGTTTCGGGAGGCACTCCCTTGCGAGCCCCTTCGCCGTTCGCTGGATCGATCCGCCGCAGATAGGCGTCTTTCGAGGGTGGCTTGCTCTTTCGACAGGTGCTCCTGGTTTTTCTCTAGTATGGAACGGTAAGCATTGAGGGTTCCAACTGAAGTTCCTGCAGGGAGCGGCATGTTGTTGAGTACTGCTGCCCTTGCTGCCTCCCACTCCTCATCCGCGATGGTGTAATCGCTGTCGCGGTTGCTGGCGCTGTTTTCAAAACTTGCCCTCCTACTGGAACGGGAGGTATGGTCCTCGCCTCCTCTGCGCCTTGCATTTCCCGTGTTATTGGCGACATAAACCTGATGGTGTGCCATTCTTCGGGTGGTTCCCTGGACGATGCTGTCGATACTGTCCTCTCCCGATGAATACTGGGCGTTGCAGATGAACGGCGTGTCGCTTGATCCCAGCCCGTGCCCGGTGTCGCAGTTCGAGCGAGTAGTACGAAGTAGTTTCGAGGATGAGGAGTCATCCGACCCTACAGACATGGAGGACACCGAACGGGGAGCCGAGGGCACGGGTGAACACGTCGATCCCGTCAGTCCAGCCGACAGATCGAGTGACGCGCTTGAGCCCGTTGATCCGGAAGTGGGGGATTCCAGCAATCGAAGGATTCCCTCTGCGTTGACGTTGTAGTGGACGCTGCCGAAGGTCATCTCCGTGTTCCCTTGTAGATTTGAGAAGTTCGAGCGGGAGGAATCGCTGTGTGGAGTAAACTCGTAGGAGCCGAATCGAATCGGGCTTCCCAGGATTGGTGACGATGGTGTTGACGAAGCTGCTGATGAAGCTGCCGGCGAAGCCGCCGGCGTCATGATCGGATCTGCCGATGCCCTGCCTTGTGCCGATAGGTTTCCCACAGACGGCGCCAATTGTCGAGGGTACTCCTCGGCAATGCCCTCCGATAGGGGCTTATGGTTGATGGAATCCTGTAAGCTGACACGAGACATCGGTTCACAGACAAGCGGGGAGAGCGATTTACCCAGGTTCGGGGCCCTCGATGAGGTAAAACCCTTACGTCCTGCCTGTCTGTTCTTTGATTATGATGAAAACAGGTTACAATGGGGTGCCGAATAGTTCGGCTATGATATCGACGAGATGCTAGTTGCTAGGGTAACCTAGTTCTACGCTTCTGTTGGCTAGTATTGCTAAGATTGATTGTCCCTCGATAGCCCCTCTCCTGGCCTTTATATAGGTGGCCAGGTCCCGAGAGGTCTAATCGAGTACGAGTAGGTTTACAGTAGATCTATCTTCAATCTTTCCTTGTTCGGCTTCTTTTCTGCCTTGTTCTCCACGTAATCTTCTGTTGCACCGCCCTAGTGGCCCATCTCGCTATCGGGTTCTTTCATGGGCCTCCAGTTGGACCGTGCAGGGTAGAGCAATACTGGTTACCCGAAGGGTAATGCCCACGTCAACTGGTGTAAACTTCGACAGGTGCCGCTTAAGGTCTTACCATTCTGTCGAGTCCCAGTCATATTTTATCGGGTACCTAACGCGTCCGTTAGGATTTTTCTTCGTATCTGTTGATACGGAAAAAAGTAGCAAACCGACGTCAGAGATGGCGCCACGCTGCTCAGAACGGATCTGGGGTCTTACCTTCGCAATGTTTTGCGACATTCAGAGATTATAAGCTACTTTGGCGCTCTGAGAATATATTGTCGAGTGCTTTTCGGCTGTTGGAATAGCACATTTTATTGAGTCAACGGATGACTTATTTTGCCTTCCCGATGGGAGTATATGTAGAGTTATTTGTATAACTCGAAATATGCTCACTTCTTTTTTTTTTATAATTTCATCGGGCACGCGAACAGCGTTCCCGATGGGAGTAGCCCCCGAGGCTACAGCCAAGGACTTATACTTGGTTGTAGGCTCAACACTTTAATCCCTCATGTCAATATATTTTCATTCTTTCTCGAACTTTTTATATCTATCGGGTGTGCGACCAACGCTCCCGATGGGAGTAGCCCCCGAGGCTATGAACAAATGCTTGCATTTGGTCATAGGCTCTCGACATTTCTATTTTGTTATACTCGAATCTTTCTTTTTTCAAAAGTAGCCCCCGAGCATTTGGGCAAAAACTTGTATTTGATCAAAGGCTCTCGAAATAATCAATAATCTTCTGTTGTCGCCATTCTTATGAAGCTTCATAGTCGAGATTTTCTCTTTGCCAAGGTGACATCATTGCTGACGATAGCCACGATCACTGTATCGGGAAAACGCGAGAACTGCTCTCTTTCTGTCTCGTGGGCCCAAATCTCTTATCAAGTTGACACGTCGTGCAAGTGGGGGATACACGTCCTCCGCTTTTCCTGGCGCACGCACTGTAACGCATGTTCTTTCCCTTCTCAGTGAAATTGCGTTTTTACCCCTTATCCACGTGTACACCATCTATCCCACATTTTCTCCATCCAACGGTGCGCCGATTCACCGCACCTCTATTTAAGGTCATCGTCTTCCTCCTTGGACACTTTCGCTCGAGCCGCTCCTCTGCTGTCCTCTACCAAGATCCTCCATTGCGCCCCACAGTTCCTGAGCTCAACCACACTCGCATGTTGCTCCGACGCCATTGTTGATGCCTCCGCGCAGACTCACCAGGCACAGCACACCCGAGTCGAAGATGGCGACCGAAGATCTGGGGAACACGGAGTGGGAGAGATCCAAAATCTCCCCTCAAGACATCAACTCGCTGAAGAAACTGGGGATCAGCAAGAAGCAAGACGCGCTTCGCTTCCCCAGCGAAGAAAGCTATCCAACCCCTCCAATGGAGTATCGGGTCAGTTTCGTCGACCACCTCATCCGTGGTCTTTCTGCCCCCATTCATAATTTCTTATGGGGGTTGATTTTTATGTACGGACTGCAACTTCACCATCTTACTCCCAACTCCATCCTCCACATCTCAATCTTCATCACGCTTTGCGAAG
Source organism: Lolium rigidum (assembly GCF_022539505.1). Classification (NCBI taxonomy): domain Eukaryota; kingdom Viridiplantae; phylum Streptophyta; class Magnoliopsida; order Poales; family Poaceae; genus Lolium; species Lolium rigidum. Next base: position 179,554,325 of record NC_061513.1, on the reverse strand, counting down.
CTTTCCTTGGGGTCCAGCCTAACTAGGCTCTATGGAAACGCATTTTCTTCTGTCACCGTAATGGCTCTGCCAATGTTTCCTATAACATTGGCGGCGTTGTTATCTGCGTCCGCCCTAACGTAGAGTACTTTGACGTCAAATTCCCTGACTCAGTACAAGGGTGGCGCAAAAAAGTGGTTGTACATTCATGAGGAGAATCATGGCTCTGTTGAAGACAACATCCCTCCTTTTGATGGTACCGAGAAATATCTGTCGCCGTCGTTCCTGGGACGCAGAGGCTACCGACGAAGAAAAAGCGGCGACAGAGGCCTTGATGACCCGCATCCACCAGCTCCAAAATACCCGAGGACAAGAACTGTCGGGTATCCAAATCACGACGTACTTCCTTAGGATTAGGGTGCAGCCTCTGCAAGCTCGCAAAAATCCCCTTTGGATGTATGCTGGCGATGAAGATGTGGATCGCATGTCGACAGATTTATCGGTCAAGGACTTAGAAAAACTTGTCCGAAAGATCTCGTCGCTTAGCAAGAAAGACACTGTCCCGTCATCTTGCCGTGTGACGCTATATAGCGCCGCCAACGCGCTCCAGCAGGTAATATATGTTTATCATCTCTTGATTCACGCACTCTTTTTCTCTTTCTCCTTTGGTACTGATATTTCTTCGACTGCTGTTACTGATATAAATCCATGTCGATACTTTTTCTATCTTGTTCAGAACCATAAAACTGCGTCTCCTCTTCCTCCCCTTCCCGAAGATGGGGAAGTCGAAGAACGGGCTGTTGTCACCGACGACAACCAAGGTACTTCTCGCCTTGAGAGTGAAGTTGCGGGTTCTCGAAAATCCGCGGCATCCTCTAAAAAAGAGATTGAAAACGAGGCTACCGCATCGACACACTCTTCCCTCCCAGCTGCTTCTCCGAAGAACAAGAGGAAAAGGGATGAGATTGTCGATTCGGGCACCTCCAACGCGTGCCGAAGAAGTTTTTCCTGATACTGGAAGGAAAACTTTCAATCCTTATGAAGATGCTCTTGTCAGCTTGTAAGTCCTTGCTATTCTATGTTGTTTTGTTCTTGATAATTCTCTCTTTTGTTTCTTATCTTGTCGCTTTATTTTTTTGTAGTGGCGACAAAGATGAGAATACACCTATTGACGCGACTGCTCGAACGAGCACGTCCCGTACTTTAGTTGTTTCCGAAGCTCAGCCTGATGGGGACGAAACTTCGCCTCCTCAACAAAACACAGAGCATCCAACACCAGTTGAGAGCCCCCGAGCCTCTTCACCAAAGAGAGCGAGGGTAGAACCAACCAAGGAGCCTATCTTGTTCGCTGGTGGCTCTACGATACCTTCATTGGATGATGTAAGTTCTTCGTTTTTCTTTTTCCGAACATTTTAGCTTTTGTCGACTCCCCTTTGGTTCTTGCTTGAGTCCTGTCGAGCTTTTCCTTCCTATATTGACTCTGCTTTTTCTTTTGATCTTCCCTTCAGCCTTTGATGAAGGAGTTTATTCGCCTCGGTACCCAATTCGTCGGGTACCGTGATCATGCCGCGAGGCTTGAAGGTACTCCATTGTCTTGTACATGCTTTTTCTGCTAAACGCCTTCCATTATTTTGTCATAACATTTGACTGTCGTTGATTATGCCAGAAAATCTTGCGGAATCTAACAAACGTGCTGACGCTCTTGCTATCAAATTGGAGCAAAGCGAAAAAACTCGCAAGAAAGCTGAAGCAGATGCTGCCGCCATTGAAGATCTTTGGAAAAGACTTCATGACGCAGAAACATCTTTGAGCGAGAATATAGCTCAACAATCTGGTCGTGAAACGGAGATTGTTGCTCGCTTGGAGTCGCAGAGTCGACGTTTTGTTAGTAAGTAATCATATCTCTTTTATTTCTTTGGGTCTTCAGATTCTTCTTATCTTGCTTTTCTCTGACGAACTCTTTGTGACTCACTTAGGGAAAATGGACCAGGATTATGTTCTGGAGAACCCTGAAGCTGATCGCCTTCTCGACGCTCTGTCCCTCCTTGAGATTCACGGAGACGAGGCGCGTGAAGGTCTTGCTGATGCCAGAATTGGTTTATCGCGACTGTTTCCTTACTTCTTCCCGAAGAAAGAGGAACCAACGCCTTTTACTGCTCTTGCTAAATGCTTCAAGCCTCAAGAAGATCTTGGGCTCAAATTTCACCAAGAAGGTTTGAAGGTTGGCGTTGAAGGCACTATTGCTTTAGTCGCTGACAGTCAACAAAATGTCGACTGGACGAAAATTGGCGACACCAAGGAGATGGAAACCAAGAGGTGGCAATCGTTGATTAGGGCTGCCAAGCCAAATTCCAAGAAAATCCTCGCCTACCTTGGATACCAACCAACTCCCGCTCCTAGTTCGTCGAAGCCGGAGGTCAAGTAGACCATCTTGTCTTCTTCTTTTTTGTTTACTTCTCTTTTGATGCTGTCACCACAGTAGCTTTTGGCGACAACTGCCTCAGTAGTTCATTAGGGACCTTCCTTTTGTAATAGCTATGTACATACTTTGGAAATCAATGGAACTTTATCTTTGCTTGATGATTGATGTCGAACCTTTTCTTTTCAGTTGATATTTGATAACTATATTTCAACTCCTCGTCCTGCCGATACTTTTCCTGCTTCCTCCTGTTTGAAGAAAACACCTATTGCTGTCAAATTTATTGAAAATTCATCGACTAAAAGCTCAGCACAAGACTTGGAAGAACTTCGCCAACAGCTCCAGTCTATCAAGAAACAGTTACTTATGGTAATGGAGCAATCTCGAAAATTTTCCGAGAGGGAAAAATTGCGCTTCAACAGGCTCAAGATGCTATAGCTGAAAAGGAAACTGCGGTTTCTGAGGCTGCTGAAGCTTCTCGACGAGAGAAATTCATGCTTGAGCTAATGCTTGATGCCAGCTTGGATATGACAGGTATGCTTCATTAACTTGGTCGTGCTTGATTTTTCTCCTGCTGTCTTCTCTTTCCCTGCTGATTCTTTTGCTAATACAAGTTCTGTTTTGGACACTGCTGCCGAGGATGAACGTGTTGAGGCTCGATCCAATGCGCTTCTCAAACTTGCACTGGAGCATGGTTCCAATTTTTGGGGTACACCTGAACGTACCCGCCAGATTGTCAGATTTCAAGATCGCGCGGGTCAGGTCCACGAATTTCTCGACTTCTGTACAAGGACATTGTCCTTAGTTTACAGCACTATGTTCCCACGCAATGAGATGGCAGAAACCCTTCCTGCTTTGATGGATAAATTTTGAGATGCCCCTCGAATCCATGGATTTGTGCGGGCCCAATTATCTGCCGGCGCCAGGTTTGCTATGATGATGATAAAAATCTGCTATCCCAAGTTTGACATGATTCAAATTGTTACCAAGTGCCTGGCCAAGATGGCGAAAAGGAAAAGGAACGTTGGCAAAATTGATGATATTGTAACCCCTGTAGCAGAAGACATGATGGATGAACTTCTTCGGATGGATGCTGAGTTCTTTGTGAAGGGCAGCTATGCTGAACATAGTACTCGTTCTATAAGTACTGAACGGATGTCCATAGATGATGTACTAGGCAGCAATTGAGAGTTTCTCTTTTATCTTGCCGAGTTTTTTTTTCAGGAGTTGCATCTTGTATGTTGTAAACATAGTCTATATTGTAGAGTCAGTAAATATTTTTATTTTTCCTCATCAAGCCCCCGAGCGTTTTGGTGACAATTTTCTCTATTGTATATGCGAGGTTAAAACAAGGCAAAAACAATGAACTATATTGATTGTACTATTTTTGCGGGTATTAGCCTCCGAGCTCTTTTGTCGACCACTATTTTTGTATCGTCTTTTTTATTTGGCGAGGTGCTTTGCACCAAGGCGAGATTTTTTGTGCGTTGGTGTTGTATATATATATATATATATATATATATATTGTAATTTCTGGGCGCAAGCCCCCGAGCATGTCGAAGGAAAGGATGTATATCTCAACTATCTTTATTATATTGCAGCACCGCGAGCCCGCCTCATTAAAAACCTTTTCCAGCCCACTCGGTGCCCTGAAAAAGGAAAAGAGTGCGTCTGAAAACTCGTGGGAGTTTCAGTACATTGTAGCTTTACAAGGAGGACTATATTTCGACTCTAGGCGTAGAAACGCCTGAGGTGTGCCACGTTCCAAGGATTTGGCTCGACAGCTCCTGACTTCTTGTCCTTTATCCTGTATGCGCCTCCCTCGATTACTTCTGTGACGATGTAAGGTCCAAGCCACGGCGACTCGAGCTTTTCATGGATTTTTTTATTGAGCCGCAAAACTAAGTCTCCAACCTGAAAAGACCTTGGTCGCAAACGTCGACTGTGGTAGTTTTTCAGATCTTGCTGGTACTTAGCAACCCGCGATGACACTTTGTCTCGAGCTTCATTGAGTGCGTCGACATCATCTTCCAATGCTCTTCTGGACGCTTCTTTGTCGTATTCCGTGACTCTTGGGGAGTCATGCTCTATTTCTATCGGCAGTACTGCCTCTGCTCCATGGACCAGAAAAAACGGAGTCTCCTGTGTTGCCGTATTTGGTGTTGTTCGGATACTCCATAACACACTCGACAGCTCCTCTGGCCAAGTATGTCGAGCTTTTTCCAATGGTCCTAACAAGCGCTTCTTGATACCATTGCAGATGATACCGTTGGCTTTCTCGACTTGACCGTTGGTCTGCGGGTGCGCAACTGATGCGAAACTCAATTTGATGCGCACCTCTGCACAGTATGCTTTGAATTCTTTGGATGTGAAATTGCTGCCATTGTCCGTGACGATGCTATGAGGGACTCCAAATCGAAAGACAATGCTTTTCACAAACTTGATTGCCGACGCTCCGTCTGGTGAATTTATTGGCTTTGCTTCTATCCACTTGGTGAATTTGTCGACAGCGACGAGCATATACTCGTATCCTCCTGGCAAGGCCTTGTGTAGTTTTCCCACCATATCGAGACCCCTTTGAGCAAAGGGCCAAGACAGCGGTATTGGCATCAACTCTACTGCCGGAGAATGAGGTCTTGCGGCGAATCTCTGGCACGCGTCGCAAGTTCGCACTATTTCCTTCGCATCCTCGATTGCTGTCAACCAGTAAAATCCTGCTCTGAAAACCTTGGCCGCGATAGCTCGGCTGCTTGCGTGATGACCGCATACTCCTTCGTGTACTTCCTTCAGAATTACCCTTCCTTCATCGGGTGTGACACACCTTTGCAACACACCTGAGATACTTCGCTTATACAATTCTCCTTTGACCACAGTGAAGGCTTTGGAACGTCTAATAACTCGCCTTGCTTCAACTGGATTGTCGGGTATTGTTTTCCTTAAGATGTATGATATGTACGCCTGCATCCATGGGATTTGTACCACCATTACTAGATCCTGTTCCTCCTCTTCTTCTAGTGCTTTTTGTGTAGCCCCCGAGGGTTTCTCGTCCTTCTCCTTCTTCTTTGATTTCTTCGGCTTTGTGGATCTCTCCGTTATTTCTTCCCAAAACACGCCTGGTGGAATCGCGAGACACTGTGACCCGATGTTTGCAAGAACATCGGCTTCATCGTTACTCAACCTGCTGATGTGATTTACTTCACATCCATCAAATAGCTTTTCGAGCTCATTGTACATCTCCTTGTACGCTATCATATTTTCATTGACTGCATCACATTGATTCATAACCTGCTGAGCCACCAATTGTGAGTCTCCAAAGATTTTCAGTCGGGTTGCACCACAAGCCTTCGCCATCTTCATCCCGTGTATGAGAGCTTCATATTCTGCCTCATTGTTAGACGCGTTTGGGAACGTCATCCTTAAGACATATTTTAATTTGTCGCCTTCAGGTGATATTAGTATCACGCCTGCTTCAGCTCCCTCCAACCTTTTGGATCCGTCGAAGTTCATAGTCCAGGTTCTCGATAGATCTGGGGGTTCCGTATTTTGTAGCTCCATCCACTCTGCGATGAAGTTTGGTAAAATCTGCAACTTGATTGCTTTTCTTTTTTCATACGTGATGTCCCGAGGGGAAAGCTCTATTCCCCAAAGGGATACACGGCCCGTAGCTTCTGGATTGTTTAATATATTGGATAAAGGCGCCTCATTGACCACTATTATCGGATGTGCCGAAAAATAGTGTCGCAACTTTCTTGCTGTTGTAAACACTCCATATGCCAACTTCTGGTACTGCGGGTACCGCTGTTTTGATGGCGACAATACTTCACTGATGAAATATACTGGCCTCTGTACTCCATGGAGTTTTCCTTCTTCTTCCCTTTCGACTACGAGGGCTGTGCTGACCACCTGAGGTGTGGCCGCAATGTAAAACAGGAGGGGCTCCTTCTCCTTAGGCGCCACCAGGATTGGTGGTGTCGAGATTGTGCGCTTGAGATCCTCGAAAGCATTGTTCGCCTCATCGTTCCACTGAAACTTCTCTCCTTGCTTAATCAAAGCGTAGAACGGCAATGCCCTCTCTCCTAGCCCGGAGACGAATCTGCTTAAAGCCGCGACTCGCCCCATTAGCTGTTGTATTTTTGTCAACTTTGTTGGCTTCCTCATCGTTACGATGGCTTGGATTTTCTCTAGATTGGCCTCGATCCCTCTTGCTGATACTAGGAATCCGAGAAGTTCTCCCGCAGAAACGCCGAAGGAGCATTTTGTCGGGTTCAACTTAAGGCAGAACTTGTCAAGGTTATCCAAAGTTTCTTTCAAATCCTCGATCAATGTTGTCCCCTTTTTTGAAGTTATGACTACATCGTCAATGTATACTTGTACGTTTTTCCCAATCTGTGTTGCAAGACACTTTTGCATCATCCGCTGATATGTTGCTCCCGCGTTTTTCAGTCCAAAAGGCATTGTTCTATAGCAGAACACGCCGTAAGGTGTTATGAACGCTGTCTTGGCTTCATCATCTTCTTTTAATCTGATCTGGTTATAACCAGAATATGCGTCCAGGAAGGAAAGACGTTCGCATCCTGCCGTGGAGTCGATGATTTGATCGATCCTTGGGAGGGGAAAGTGATCCTTTGGACATTGTTTATTGAGGCACGTAAAGTCGACACACATGCGAAGGAATTTCGTGTTTTTCTTCGGCACCATCACTGGGTTAGCTACCCAAGTGGCTTCTGTAGATATCTCTTTAATAAAACCAGCTTCTCTGAGTCGATCAATTTCTGACAACATGGCTTTCGGTTTGGTTCCGAAAAACGCCGCAAAGGTTGTTTGATTGGTCTCGCTATTGGATCCAAGTTTAGGTGGTGCTCGGCAAGTTCTCTGGGTACTCCTGGCATGTTAGCTGGACACCATGCGAAGATTTTCCAGTGCTCACGGAGGAACTCGACGAGCGCGCTTTCCTATGCAAGGTCCATGTTTGTTGCAATGGACGTCGTTTTCTTTGGGTATGTCGGGTGAATCTGCACCTCCTTGGAATCCTTAGCAGTATTAAAGGTTGGCTCCTTGAGTGGCCTTCCTGAGTCTGGTAACACATCATAATCGGTTGTGAGTCGTGACTCCAGATATTCTGCTTGCATCCCGAAAGTTTCTGATAGTCGATGAAAATCCTTGTCGCATTTATCAGCTAACGCAAAACTTCCTTTGACTGTGATTGGTCCCTTAGGTCCGGGTAACCTCCACAATAAGTACGTGTAGTGTGGTACCGCCAAAAACCTGGCATATGCTGGTCGTCCCAACAAAGCATGATATTGCGACGGGAAATCCACGACTTCGAACTCCAGTTTTTCTATCCTGTAGTTTTCTCGGGTCCCAAACTGAACGTCGAGATTGATTCTTCCCAACGGATAACTCAGCTTCTCTGGTGTGATTCCATGGAAATGTGTGTCGGTTGATTTTAGATTTGCTAGGGATATGTTCATCTTCCTTAGTGTATCCGCGTACACAAGGTTTAAACTGTTGCCTACATCTATGAAAACTCGAGATACGTCGAATCCTGCGATCACCGCCGGTAAGATAAGTGCTGACGGTCCTGGTCGAGGAACTTGCTGCAGATGATCCGCAATTGTGAAGCCAATGTCCTGTCCCGACCAATTTAAGTACTCAATCGTTGGTGGAGGCATCTTCTCTGCCATGAATACTTGCCGCGAGATTACTTTCTGCGCCCTATTAGATGGCCTAGCTTTCTGAATCATCGAGACCGCGCCATTGGAGTTAGGATCAACATATGGAGGTGGGTGTGGTGCTGTCGCTATTCTGAGCTGGTGTCGATTTTCGTCCGTGATCGCAAGAGGAGGTGGTAGGTGGATCTCACTCCTGGGCCCCTGGGGGTTTCGAGTTGCTGCTTGAGCATTGGCTAGCCCTGCAACCCGCAACATAGCTTGAAAATTGCGACAGTCCTTCTGCAGATGTCCTGACTGCCTCTTCCCATTGTTGTCGAGATAAAAATGCATCTGGCATGGCCCGTTCATCATATCTTCGGGAGTTACGAAAGGTCTCTAAAACCTTGATCCACTATTTTGCCTGTTGTTTCGAGAGTCATCTCTATTGTCGCCTCGCTGTTCGTTACTCCTTTGATATTCATCTCTATTGTTTCCTCCAGTGTTTCCCCGAAAACCAGCCGATATTTGGCCAGGAGCATCGTAGTTCGAGAATTGTCGAGAAAACCGTCTTCTATTTTGAAAATTTCGGCTATGGTCCTCTTCCGGTGACATGTGCCGCTTATTATGAACAGCATATTCTCCGTCTGCCCATCTATTTGCGATCTCCATCAATGCTGATACTGCCCTTGGGTTGGTTCTCCCCAAGTCTTCGACAAAATCTCCTCGTCGAATTCCTGCCACGAACGCATCTATTGCTCTCTCGTCAGATATATTCTCTGCCGAGTTTTTGATGATGTTCCACCTTTGGATGTATTTTCTCATTGATTCATCATGCTTTTGTCGACACAATCTCAACTCTTCTAGTTGATGTAGCCCCGCCTATCGTCGACACTACACCATGGCCAAGGAGTCCCCCAAGTGGACCAACAAGCGCAACCCCGCCTATCATCGACGCTACACCATGGCCAAGGAGTCCCCCAAGTGGACCAACAACACAAACCCCCGCCATATATGTCAAGGTGAACTCCTTCCTCTCGACACTCGACCTCGTCAATACCTTGGATGGAATGCTACCTCATGTCGGTGTGTTACATGTCATTAGGTACAAGAGTCATCGAGGAACCGGAGAGAAGGAACTCCCATGGTGCAAGGAAGAGGAGAAGAAGAAGGAAAGAAGAGAAGAAGGAAGAGGAAGAAGAGGCGGGAGGAAGAGGCCCAGCCTGGCCGGTCCAGGACCCGGTCAGACCGGACCCACAACCGGGCCATCCGGTCCATGGCCCGGTCAACCGGGCGCCCAACCGGGCGCAGCTCCCTCGTACCGGGCGAAGACCGGAAACCTCGCAGTTTCCCGGTTTCCGACCGGTCGACCGGACCCTGACCGGACAGCCCGGTCACAGGCCCGGTCAGACCGGACTCTTGACCGAACAGCCCGGTCACAGGCCCGGTCAGACCGGACCCCAAACCGGATCTGACGGGAATGACCCACCAAACTGCCTTAACTTATCCATTCGCGTACATGTTCGCCCTTGCTGGCCTTGTATGCCTATATATAGACCCAAGGCACCCCCTTACCTCCTTAGACAAGATTTAGGCTTAGACATGGATTTGAGCTTTGTCTCCCTAGGGTTTCATCCCCTTTGTATCAAGGCTACCCTTGTTGGATGATTGGATGTTTGTGAGTGAGATTCTAGTGTGCTCCACTCTCTCTCCCTCACTGGTCTCCGTCTTCAACACCGATCTCTCACTCCGGGATTCTACCTCGCGTCTCTCCCGGGTTGATTCTATTGGCGTGGTCCATCGAGCCACGGGGGTAAGTATCGATTGTATCGGGTTGGTGTGCGTGCGTGAGTTCTTCGTGTTCTTCGTGTTCATCGTGTTCTTCGCGCTCTCCCTCCTCATCCCCTTTGGATTTTGGGTCAACTGCAAGATTGGGCCACAAACGGGGTCTTAGACCTCATCATATGGTATCAGAGCCTTTGGTTTCTGCGGATTTGACCCCCCACCCATCCAATTTCGTCTCTAAAAATTTTCCCCAAAAAATCCCCAAAAATAGCCCTAATTTGCCTCTTGACCGATCTGCGATTTGGTTGCGTTTTGAGTGGTTTTGGTCCATGGATTTGGTGTTGGAGTGCTTGATCTACTATCTCCCCAACTTTTAGCCCCCAATTCCATCATTTCCCTTCGTTTTGGTCGATTTGGCTTGATTTCGCTCAAGAACGGGAGAGAGAAAATCTGTGCCCCGCGAAATCCGGTCGACCGGGCTCCAACCGGGCCAGTGACCGGACAGCCTGGCACCAGGGCCGGTCAACCGGCCGCCAGACCGGGCGCCTGACCGGGCGCCAACCGGGCGCCAACCGGGCGCCAACCGGGCCAGAACCCGGTCAACCGGGCTGTAGACCGGGCACGCCGGTCCAGGGCCTGGTCAACCGGGCGGAAACCGGACGCCACCTCCACCGCCACCTCCGCCAACCACCGCCACCCTCTCCTCCGCCGGCAAGCACCGCCATCATCCCCAACCACCGGCAAACACCACCGCGGCCCCAACAAACACCGTCGCATCCGCAAGAGCATCGACACCACCACCACCGGCATACCACCGCCACCACCGCCAAGCTACTTTGACTGTTTTCTTCCGCTAACTTGTGTTTGCTTGTTCCGGTTTGAGTGCCTTGTTTGTGAAACTAACCCGCAGCTCCGAAGCAAGCGACGACATCCTCGGCACCCCGGACTTGCAAACGTACTCTTGACAACACCGCCTTCATCGCAAGTTGTGTGTTCATCACCGCCTAACATCTTAGGTATAACTTGCATTCCCCTTGTAACCCCTCTTCTTTTGCGATCTATCCTATCGAGCATTGCTTATTGAGTGTTGCGAGACATTGCACGTGGCCCCGATTGTGAGGTGTGTGTGTAGTGTGAAGTCAAGCTTCTAAGCAAAACTCGTGTGGCAAGATAGCAAAAGCGAGCTAACGCTTACATAGTGCGAGAAAAAGCCGCCAAAACACAAAAAGAGAAAAAGTGTGCAAAGTGCCATCATACATACCAAAGTGTACAAAGTGCCACCATAGATACAAAAGAGTGCAAGTGCCACCAAATACAAAAGAGAAAAAGCTTTTAAGCAAAAGAGAGATAAGAGAAGAGAGGCTACGTGTGAATCTTGTTGTCTCTTCCTTTGCAACCGAAGCTTTGATCTCTTCTTGTGTTAGTGTGACACCGAGCACCCTTGCTTAAGGGCTTCTTACACTTTTCCGCTCACTTTTGGTTGCACTAACCCCTTTCGTCTCGTGTGTGCGTTCCACATCTTTTCCGTGTTTATAGTGATCATCGCTTTGACATTTGAATTTTTGGATTTCCACCACTTTTGACAATACACTTGATTTCGGATTTCGTCTTTTGGCTTTCCACCACACTCACCTACCACCATATTTGCTAGCTTTTGCGTGTGTCTTTGTGTGAGTGCCCGATACAATTGTTCTAACTCTCGGTTTGTTGGATCACCCCAATCTTGTCATACCACGGTAAGATTGCGAGGTAGTCTCCTTCCACTAACATACACCATATAGATACCATCGTGCTAACATGGATAGCGAAGATGAAGATACGGAGGAGTACACGGAGCACTTCGAGGAGGATTCCTCTTCAAGCACCGCGGATGTGGAGGAACATGTGGAGCTCTACTCCGACTATGGCTCCCCAAGCATCACCAACATCTCCGACATCGAGGAGCTCGACAACGACCATGACTCCCCAAGCATCACCGACATCTCCGACATCGAGGAGCTCGACAACGACCATGGCTCCCCAAGCATCATCGACATGGACGACATGGTGGAGCACCACTTTGAGGACGACTTCGACGAGCTCTACATCGACAATGGCTCATCAAGCATGGACGACATGGTGGAGCAACGCCACGCCTACGACATCGACACCATGGCGGAGCCTCACCTAGTCACCTACTTGGCCAATGGAGCTACATATGAAGATAGAGGACCTCAACGATGGCACCATCATATGGATCATCAAGAGCGTCCCCGACATGATCGCCATCGACACACTTCTTCGAGCTCCATGAGGCGCCACCATGAGAGTGCTTATGCACATGATCATCTACGGCGAGTTCATCATATGGATCATCAAGAGCGTCCTCATCATGATCGTCATCGACACTCGTCTACGAGCTCCACAAGGCGCCACCATGAGAGTGCTTATGCACAAGATCGTCGACTTCAAGTACACCATATGGAGCATCAAGAGCGCCCCCATCATGAGCGTCATCGACACTCTTCTCCAAGCTCCACAAGGCGCCGCAAGCAACATGCCAAGTCGCATGAGCCATCATCTCGGCATGGCAAGGACCGTCATCGACTCACACCATCTCATGATAGTCGTCGACCACTACCACCTCATGGTCTACATCGACATACGTCACCACATGAGCCTCGCCGCCACAAGCCACTTCATGATCGCCATCGACCAACATCTTCCACGAGTCTTCGACGACACCACTCAAGCCATGGTGATGATGCACGAAGACGAGAGCCTCGACATGAAGGCGACAAACACCATGATAGGGTGCCTACCACTCCAAGAATGGCAAGTGCACATCGAGCATACCTTCCTCATAAGGCGACTTCCACCTCTTGTGCCACCACCACAATGGCCTCTACCTCGTCACGTGCCTATGGACTCCGATGCTACAAGTGCAAGCAACAAGGCCACCCTCCACGGGAATGTCCCAATCTCCTATGTGAGGTGTGCAAGGCCAAGGGTCACGTGGCATGGAAATGCACAACGCCAAGTGCCAAGACGCTCTACTTCGACAAGCTACAAGCACAAGTCCCCAAAATGCCTATTGCGCCCACACTTCAAGATGAAGAACTCCAAGGCCATCGCAAGGAGGATGTGGATCCGAGCCTAGCTCTCCTCATCACTACGGCGCCACCGCTTGAGGATGACTTGGGAGGCGATGGAGTTGAGCATGGTGAGCATGGGATTCTCCCTTCACCTACGGAGGCGCATGGAGTTGGGATGGTTGAGCATGGGATTTTCCCTTCAACCAAGGAGGCGCATGGAGATGAGGAAGTCGAGCCTACTACCCTATGTTTCATTGATGAGTTGGTAGCAACCCCATGTGAGGATGAGAGCCACTTAGCCCACTTGAGTGAGAGTGATAGTGAGTTGAGTGACTTCCACTCCATATGTGAGTTTGAGTGCTTCCATTTGGAGGACATGAGTGATACACAAAGTGAGTTGCGAGAGGTAGATGATAGGTCCATGGAGGACGTCGCATTTGCTAACACATTAACCTCTCCCTCGTTTGTGTCTTCTTATGTTGCACTAGGTTCCACGGAGGACGAGTTCCCGCTCATGGAGACGATGTACATGGTGCATGACGACGATGATATCTCACCATGCTTGCTCCAAGATGGACATGTCGACCACATGGATCCTCCTACTTCCACAACACCTACATCAAATGAGTCGGCCTTACAAGGTAACAACATAGGTGTTGATGATGCCATGATCCCACTAGTGGACATGATGACTTATGAGTGCATGCATGATCTTGATGATACATTTGCTACGTCACATGCTACTTTCATTTTCCCATGCGATACTTTGCTTGATAACATTGTTGATCATGTGGAAGTGAATGTTTGTGATAACATGACCATGCCATGCTATGAGAGCTTCAATTTTTCCACCATTGCTTGCAATATGTCGACCACTTGCTCTTTCCCATGTATTGCTTGCAATGATACTGACAAGGATGACATTAGCTTCCGCATGCTTTGCCCCACATGTTTACACTATTCCATGATCCTTGCATCCAAGATTGCGAACAATTGCTCTTTATTATGCTTGGTATGCAAGAATGCTTATTTCATTGTCCACGAGATGGCCCCCATAGCCTTCTCACTTTTTGATGATCATGAGTTACCACATGCCATGAATGCACCTTCTTGCCATATGCACCATCGCCATGCATTTCATACTATCTTGATTGACACTAATGGTGATGTGCACAAGACATGGAACATCATGATGGATGATGTGTTCCTCTACCATGCACACACGCTTTTTGTTCTCTCTATTGTGTGTATAGGTACCCGCATGACAACTTCCACCGATACGGAGCATGAGCTCACGAAACGCGCAATTGAGAGCTACCCCAACACGGACGAGATACATGATCCAACCCATTGGATTCACACCAAAGGGTATGTTCCCAAACGCCTTCGCCCTCGTGTGTTTCCGGCTTGTCTTGTCGAGCTTCCGGTTTGGACCAATGCCTCGTCACCTCTTTTGCTTCTTATGCAACATATCTTGACACATCTTGTTGGCACAATGATTGTTGTATGTCTTGATGTTATCATCATACACCCCGAGAATCTCAAGGACCATGTCATACATGTGAGAGACACCTTATGCATCTTGTGCCACATGTCACACAAAAAGTTGCTCTTCTTTGGATTTCTCGTTTTATCTATGGCATTTGAAATGGATTCTTCGACACTTGAGGATACTCATACTTGGCTCACGCCAACCATACTTTCCCACGCTAGAAGTTCCCATCTCTTTGCCATTGCACATAACAATTTTGCCAACAATTTTGCCGCCGTTACTTGCCTTTTGATTGTTCCATTTGTGTGGGACAATGCTACACATCACATTTTTGACACTTTACAAAGCAAACCTTTACTTGCACAAACTTTTGCCCCACCAAATTTTGGATACATCGACACTCTTTTGGTTCCCATTTTTACCACATGCCTCTTGGAGAAACGACTTGATGCTTCGTATTTGATTGAGAGCCTCTTGTTCGCCGGTCACCAATTTGGCATGCACAAGCTTTCCATTTGCAAGTTGTTTTTCCCCAAGCTCTTCTTCGACCACGACTTTATCCCTCTACCACAACATGGGACAAGAGTCATGGACTACACCGTTGGTGAGGAGGAACAAGAGTCGAGGACGACTCTTCCCCAAGGGGGGGAGATGATGTAGCCCCGCCTATCGTCGACACTACACCATGGCCAAGGAGTCCCCCAAGTGGACCAACAAGCGCAACCCCGCCTATCATCGACGCTACACCATGGCCAAGGAGTCCCCCAAGTGGACCAACAACACAAACCCCCGCCATATATGTCAAGGTGAACTCCTTCCTCTCGACACTCGACCTCGTCAATACCTTGGATGGAATGCTACCTCATGTCGGTGTGTTACATGTCATTAGGTACAAGAGTCATCGAGGAACCGGAGAGAAGGAACTCCCATGGTGCAAGGAAGAGGAGAAGAAGAAGGAAAGAAGAGAAGAAGGAAGAGGAAGAAGAGGCGGGAGGAAGAGGCCCAGCCTGGCCGGTCCAGGACCCGGTCGGACCGGACCCACAACCGGGCCGTCCGGTCCCGGGCCCGGTCAACCGGGCGCCCAACCGGCGCAGCTCCCTCGTACGGGCGAAGACCGGAACCTCGCAGTTTCCCGGTTTCCGACCGGTCGACCGGACCCCTGACCGGACAGCCCGGTCACAGGCCCGGTCAGACCGGACTCTTGACCGGACAGCCCGGTCACAGGCCCGGTCAGACCGGACCCCAAACCGGATCTGACGGGAATGACCCACCAAACTGCCTTAACTTATCCATTCGCGTACACTGTTCGCCTCTTGCCGGCCTTGTATGCCTATATATAGACCCAAGGCACCCCCTTACCTCCTTAGACAAGATTTAGGCTTAGACATGGATTTGAGCTTTGTCTCCCTAGGGTTTCATCCCCTTTGTATCAAGGCTACCCTTGTTGGATGATTGGATGTTTGTGAGTGAGATTCTAGTGTGCTCCACTCTCTCTCCTCACCGGTCTCCGTCTTCAACACCGATCTCTCACTCCGGGATTCTACCTCGCGTCTCTCCCGGGTTGATTCTATTGGCGTGGTCCATCGAGCCACGGGGGTAAGTATCGATTGTATCGGGTTGGTGTGCGTGCGTGAGTTCTTCGTGTTCTTCGTGTTCATCGTGTTCTTCGCGCTCTCCCTCCTCATCCCCTTTGGATTTCGGGTCAACCGCAAGATCGGGCCACAAACGGGGTCTTAGACCTCATCACTAGTGATGCCGGTTTTTTGCAGGTTGATCGAAAGTTTTTGACAAACACATCCTCGAAACTATCCCAGCTGTCGATGGATCCTGGAGGAAGTTTCTTGATCCAAGATCTTGCGGCTCCGCTCAGGTGTATTTGAATACTTTGCATGGATGTTGCTCTGGTGCCACCTATTAAGTTCACCGTCTCCAGGTAATCAACTAACCAATCCTCGGGATCTCGCAAACCGTCGAATTTTTTGAAACTGTCTGGCAACTTGAATCCTGACGGGACTCAAGTTTTTCGAACCCGTCGCGTAAAGCATGGGAGCCCACACATATCTTCTTCAGCGAGTTCTGGTGACTGCCGATGTTCCCTTCTATCTTGTCGCGCTCTATCCACCCTGGCCTGAGTCGCTGTATCTCTGACTCCACTTGCTCTCGGTGGATCTTGCACTGCTGTAGTAGGTCGCGGACTATTTTGCCTTGCAGTTCCTTCGGGAGGTGTAGCCGCGAATGCTGCTCCCATGGCTCCACATCCTGCCATGGCCATGTTATACAGCGCTTCTCTTGGATCTCCAGGAGGTGGTTTGGACGCGAGGATGAAAGCTTGCGTTGCCATGTACCCAGCTTCCAGTGTTTTAGGGATAATATTTCCCCTCGTGTCGATTGACATGAAAGACATGTCGAGTTTTTGAATTAAATTCTCCTCTCTCGCTTTGGGTATATTTTGTAGCCGAGATCTTGCTCTCCTTCGAGCTTCTCTGTGACTATCTCCCGAATTTCCTGATTGTCGACTTAGATCTGCTCTTCGCCTGCTTGACGCGGAGGCTGCCTCCTGCCTTCTATTTAATGCAGCTGTCTGTTTTTCTAGCTCTCTGCTAACACGAGCGAGTCTATATTGATAAGCTTGCAATTCTTCTGCTGTAACAGTTGTGGTCATTGGTTCTGTACCATCCATGGCTCTTGCGGCTCTATCCCATGCTTCTTGCGGGAGTTGAACCTTTAGACGTGGTGTAGGCCCGACATATTTAGTGCCTAAACCTCGCCTAAGATCAGCGGGATCAACATATGGGTTTCCCACATTGTCGAAAGCCTCTGACGTCTCCGGCTCTGCTCGGTTTGTTTCTTCGATTGCGTAGATATGATGATATTTTGTATTTTGATTTTTGTCAGAATTGGTGACACCATCATATAGATTGGTGAAGACCTTTCCAAGAGCAACAGATCTGTCGATGAAGTTGAAGCTGTCGACGCTGTCCGAGTCGCTGCTTATATCAGAGTCCGCAGACGACTCGAAGGACATGTCGCTGAAGATCTTGGCGAGCTTTTCGCTTGCCATGGAGCTGATGAGGCGTGTCGACGAAATCTCCTCTTCGTCTGATGAAAAATCGGAGTCGGCCGCTTACAATCCCGACGAAATCGGAACTTCGATACGATACGACCCTTCTTTCTTGACGCAGAATCGAAATTTTCCGACCATCATCTCCATGGGCTCCTGCAGATACTCATATGCATCCAAACGGGAGGGCGGGTGAGGAACAAAATCGACTAGACCAGTTTCAATCTGTTTACCTCGATCCATCGCATTGCTTGCTACCGACGAAGTCGACGATCTTGAACGTGCCATCGAGATCAGCTCCTTGTCGTCTCTAGATCCCACAAACGGCACCAATTGACAAAGTATTAACTTGACAATGCCTACGGATTGTAGACTAGGGTTTGTTGGATGTAGAGGGCAAGTAGATCTCGAAGGTTTCAGCCGAAAAGTACTCGACGAATATGAAACTAGGGTTGTGTTGACAGTAGATTCGATTCTTTATTTGTCCCTCGACTCCCCCTTATATAGGAGGTGGAGCCGAGGGTTTCGTAATACACAAGTTACAGAGTCCGGGAGGGTTTCTAACCCGTCCCGCAAGATTACAAGTTATACTTCCTAATATAACTCTAGCTTTCCTTACTAGCATCTTGGGCTTCCGAATCTTCTTATTCTTCGAGTCATGGGCCTTCAGTAAACCCTGGGTACCATCTTCGGCAGGCCCATTGGGGATGCCTATGTTAAAAGGGTTCCGACAAATTCAAGGAGTTGACTACGATGAGACTTTCTCACCTGTAGTGAAGCTAAAGTCTATAAGGATATTGTTAGCAATAGCTGCATTTTTCGATTATGAAATTTGGCAGATGGATGTCAAAACGGTGTTCCTTAATGGTGACATTGAGGAAGAGTTGTATATGGTACAACCCAAAGGTTTTTTTGATCATAAAATTGCTAACAAGGTAAGCAAACTTCAGCGTTCAATTTATGGATTGAAGCAAGCATCCCGGAGTTGGAACCGACGCTTTGATAAGGTGATCAAAGACTTTGGATTTATACAAACCCATGGAGAGGCTTGTATTTACAAGAAAGTGAGTGGGGTCTCTATAGAATTCCTGATATTATATGTAGATGACATATTATTAATTGGAAATGATGTAGAACTTCTGAGTAGTGTAAAAGGTTATTTGAATAAGTGTTTTTCAATGAAAGACGGAGAAGCAGCATACATTTTAGGCATCAAGATTTATAGAGATAGATCAAGACGCCTAATAGGGCTTTCACATAGTACATACCTGGATAAGATTCTAAAAAATTCTAGAATGGATGAAAGCAAGAAAGGGTTCTTGCCCATGTTACTAGGTAAGACCTTGAGTAAAACTCAAAGTCCAGCTACGACAGAAGAGAGAGAAAGGATGAACAAAATCCCCTATGCCTCGGCCATAGGCTCTATCATGTATGACATGCTGTGTATAAGACCGGATATCGCACATGTTGTTAGTTTGACCAGCAGATATCAAAGTGATCCAGGAATGGAACACTGGACAACGGTCAAGAATATCCTGAAGTACTTGAAAAGAACTAAGTATATGTTTCTTTGTTATGGAGGCGACCAACAGCTTGCTGTAACCATTTACACTGATGCTAGTTGGAATAATGATCCGGATGAATCTAAGTCTCAATCCAGATACATATTTATTTTGAATGGTGCAGAAGTAAGCTGCAGGAGTGCTAAGCAAAGCTTGTGGCGAAATCTTCAACTGAATCGAAATACATAGCTGCTTCGGAGGCTTCATCAGAGGCGATATGGATGAAGTGTTTCATTACTGAGCTTGGTGTGGTTCCTAGTGCGTTGGACCCGATGACCATCTATTATGACAACATGGGTGCCATAGCCAATGCACAGGAGCCAAGGTCACACAAGAAACTGAAGCATATAAAGCTACGTTTTCATTCTATACGCGAGTTTGTCGAAGTCGGCGGCTTAAAGATTTGCAAAGTACACACTGATATGACTGTGGTAGATCCGTTGACTAAAGCTCTCCCTAGAGCAAAACATGACCTACACCAGAACGCCATGGGTGTTAGGTACATTACAATGTAATCCAGATTATTGACTCTAGTGCAAGTGGGATACTGTTGCAGATATGCCCAAGAGGCAATAATAAAGTGGTTATTATTATATCTTTGTGTTTATGATAATAGTTTGCATCTCATGCTATAATTGTATTAACCGGAAACATTAATACATGTGTGTTATGTAAACATAAAGGGATTTCTATTTTCGTGCCCTCAGGTCCTTAGTTGTACTCAGTTTTCCCCAGCTCCTTAGTTTTTCCTCAGTTTTCCCCAAGTCCTTGTCTGAAACCCACAGAAGGAGCTCGGACGGAAGGATTTCCGTTTAGTTGACTGTTCCGTGCTGACTTGTGGGGCCGCGTCGCGTGGGGCTGGTAGAAAGGGACCGCGTGGGACAGGACGAGACCGCGTTTGGTTGTACGTGAGCAGGAGTTGGGTTCTGTCTCTCTCGGCCCAAAATGGCATCCCTTTTTAACATCACTTTTTCCTCTCTCTCTCTCTCTCTCTCTCTCTCTCTCTCTTTTCACCAAATTAGTATCAAATCTAGAGAAGCTTCTATTTCTGTCTTTTTCTTCAATGATTGTTGCCTTTTGGCCCTCGTTTTTTGCCCAATATGGTAACAAATCTAGTAGCAAATCTAGAAGCTAGTATAGGATAAATTCACAGCAGCATAAGAAATCACAAAAACTAAGTATAATACATAAACTGCATACAGCATCCAAAACCATACACAATCTGTTCTTCATTCAGCATATATTTCTTCGTCGCTCCATTTCTGTATCTGAAGGAAATATTCATTAAACTCCTTCCGTCTGCAGTGTGCAGCCAATACATCCTCCAAACGGTATGGCCTTTGTTCATTTCTCCGACCGTAGTTTGCTAATATATCCACATATAGTGGTCACTCATCCCAGGCCATTATATCATCAAAGTACTCTCTGATATAACCCAAATCCGTGTAGTAGATGCAGCTAGGTCGAAGTGTCGGGTGCACTCTGGTGTCGATGGAGATACACCGGAGATAATGGACGAAGAAGGCACGACTGCCAATGTTACTGACGACATGGAGAGAGCGGCTCGCAATGTCCACACGGTATACCAATGGTGTTTGACCTTCCTCCAAATACATGTTATCCAACAACACAAGCATCAGATCACCATCCGAATTCACAAGGTAGAACTTGTCCTTTCCAAGTTCTGGAAATAAAAATAGTGTCTCCATTTTGACAGTGCTCGTGCGCTGCTCCAACTGGACATTGTTGGTGCACACTAATCTTCCGGACTCAAAATTGTCCACAGCTATTGCATACAGTTCACCATTGAACGGGGTAATTCAACGCAGACCATGGTGCTTGATCGAAAATCTTCCTTCTCCCCAATCTTCATTTGTACCCTTAGTTGGAGTGCTCTCATCGACCCAAGCAATTTCCTCCGGGTAAACGTTGGAAATGAAGACCATAGTCGGGGACTTCATTACAGCGACCGACTCCACAAAAACAGATGGCATCTGCGCCTCAAACATAGTGTTCAATGTCTTTGTGAGTGGGTTCAGAAGCCATATCTTGTGCGCCTGGTTCTTCTGGGCAATCACGATTACGCCACAGAAAAAGCCGACAAAGTAGTATCTAAAATATATTGATGAAGATAACATTCAGCAGAAAGATGTTTACGATTGAAAATAAAAATAGATTAACTCTATAGATCTGGAGGAATTTGAACCTTGCATGAACTTGCGTTAGATCGATGGTGATGTAGCGGGATCTGCGGAGGTGGAGGAAGGTGAACTCAGCGGCGCGTGGGAGGGCGTGTTCTAGCATGATCCATTCGTGCAGGTGCACGTCGGGCTCAGGTAAACCTGAGCGCCAATTTGCACAAACTTGCCTCAAAGCAGAGTAGGTGTCCACGTACTCCTCTTTCGCCAGTAAGCAGTCGCCGATCTTGTGAAGTGGTCCATCAGCCGTGAGAGAGTCCCAGTTCACGGAGGCGCCGCGCTTGGATGCGCCTCCCTCGGCAGCGACGGGCTCGGAGGCGACGGTCGTCGGCGCATTCTTCTTCTCCATCGCCGGCGGGGGAGCACGCTTAGGGCGGTTGGGGATTTTTCCTTCGATTTGAATAAGTTGATGGGACGTGAGAGGCGTGGTTGCGTGCATGAGGGAGAGAGAGAGAGGGGCTCTGTATAGGAACGTGACGGTTGGTCTCGACAGTTTCTCAAAAAAACTAGACGTTTGGTCTCAACACGCGCACCGCCTAACCGCTGCGCACCACGACTCGCGTTCGTGGTTCCGTGTCCTCAGTTCTACCCTCGAGTCTTACACTGGAAAAATATCTGTACTCAGTTGTCCCCTCGAGTACTAATACTGGCTAGTCCAATATACTCAGTTTTACCCTCAAGTGGCTGGTCAACAGAGAGTCAACAAATGGGATTAAGCTATCTAATTGAGTCATTTCATGCGCAAAAAATTCTAAAAAATATAAAAACATAGTGGCACTTACTCACGGAGTCTTCTTACGCAACCTGCCACGTTGGGAACCATAACAATCATAGATAACTCAAGTTTTACCTCAAATTGCCACTTCTCAAATCACCTAGTAGCTATGAAGGTGCATGACTTTCCACAATAAGCCCTTCCCAAAACAGCTTTCCCCAAAACATACTTTGTTTGAATGAGGCCACAATTTTCACACTCATGTATATTTGTATTGCAAATAGTTTGAGGTAGGCCAAGATGGGTTTCATTGTACAAAACACACATTTTCCATTTTTAAAATCTCATATTTGAATCCCTTAGTCTATTTATTACTCACGTGCCCTTGGTTTTTTTTTTGAAACGAGGCAAAAGCTTTGCCTTTCATTGATATAGGAGAAAAGAGTTGGCCCGTTTATGAGGAAAACTGGGCGAAAAACCGTTACAACACGACACCACACGCCAGCCCCGAGGCTGCGCTCCACACGGGTCAACGACCAGCCAGGTCGACACCACACCTCAACGCAACAAGCGGAGGCTAAAGACCGGAGCCACCGCTCCAACTACCACACCGGCCACGAGGCCGCGCCTCATTCTCACAGTTTTACCCTCTCCCTTCACAAATTCTCACAGACGCCCAACCTTGCCCTGATTCGTCTAGCCCTTGTCACGCGGATCGTGCCCGCCGACCGTTGATCGTATGATCTAACAGGCAGGATAACCACCCCTCTCTCTCTCTGATCGGGGCCACCACCCTCTCTCTCTGATCGGGGCCACTATAATGATAAACCATCACCAATTTGTTGTAGGCATTACTTTTCACGCAAAAAATGATAAACCATCACCGATTTCTTGTAGGCATTACTTTTCACGCAAAAATGATAAACCATCACCGATTTCTTGTAGGCATTACTTTTCACGCAAAAAATGATAAACCATCACCGATTTCTTGTAGCCATTACTTTTCGCGTAAAAAATGATAAACCATCACCGATTTCTTGTAGGCATTACTTTTCACGCAAAAAATGATAAACCATCACCAATTTGTTGTAGGCATTACTTTTCACGCAAAAAATGATAAACCATCACCGATTTCTTGTAGCCATTACTTTTCACACAAAAAATGATAAACCATCACCAATTTCTTGTAGCCATTACTTTTCATGCAAAAAATGATAAACCATCACCGATTTATTGTAGCCATTACTTTTCATGCAAAAAATGATAAACCATCACCAATTAGTTGTAGGCATTACTTTTCACGCAAAAAATGATAAACCATCACCGATTTCTTGTAGCCATTAATTTTCACGCAAAAAATGATAAACCATCACCATTTTCTTGTACCCATTACTTTTCACGCTAAAAATGATAAACGAAACAATCTATCTATCTTTGTATTTGAAGTTTGGGAGGGTTCACCATCTACTTATGTTAACTTTCGAGGTTTTGACCTGAAAATGTAAAAAAAAGTTCAAAAAAAGTTCAAAAAAGTTCAAAAAAATGTAAAAACGAAACAATCTACCTATCTTTGTATAGAAGATCATCTGTATGAAATTTGAGGTCATTTAGAGAAGGTCAAAAAAACCTAACTTGTTACAAAAGCTGGTTTTAGTGGGACCAAACGGCATGCGCTTAAGCAAAGTGATTTTTTCAAACATCTCCAAATGACCACAAATTTGCCATACATGATGCCATACGTGTAACAACAATGAATATCTAAAAATTGTCAAAAACTTTTGACGAACTGTATAGCTCTATCAAAAAGAACCTCACCATGGTGGCAGTAAAATTTTTAGTTACAAACTTTCGTATTTTACCTAACCTTCAACAGTAAACTTGTTTAAAATTCATTTTGGCGTACAAGAAACAAATCCCACCTTGATTCGAGCACCACAACCTCCAAACGATGCCGATGCCGATATCGGCATGGTCAGAACGGCTATGCTCGCCGCCACTGCTAGGTCACCGTCGGGATGCACCCTCAATCTCGTCCCCTCATTCGATCTCTGACACACCGGAGATACCGTCGAGGCCAATGCCGAACGTACATGCTGATGCCAATGCCGAACATGCATGCACGCCGCTGTGGGCACATCCACGCTGCCCCGCTATGCTGGACACCTGTCAACACCCGGATTTTTAGGTCCGGATGCCTATTATGCCATTCATCGTAATCCCAGGAATATTGTTGTTGCGAGAAATAACAGTTGATATCATAAGTCATCATTCATTACAAACCATAGTCGTCTTACAAACGTAGATCACATGATCCGAATATTACAACCATAGTCTATTGATCAACAAACATCACAAATACATAGCGGAAGCGTAGTAGTAGTGGACTATCTAATCCACAGGCCAACGCTTGACGTTAGAAGAACTCCTAGTTGTGGTAGACGTCTTGCTGGCCATCATCCTCGTACTGCTGCTCCTCTTTATAGTCTGGCCATTTGAATAGCCAGGAACACAGCCGTGAGTACTTTTTAAAGTACTCGCAAACTAACTCTAAGGTAATTACTTATCAATTTTATTCAAGGGTTCTATGCTCTAGGTTCATTTGCATAAAGCCAATTTTAGTACATCAGCAATTAGGAAGAGACTCATCATTTACTAACTAACTCAAGTGGGAACATTAGTGTCATTCCCACAACTCAGTTGTGTTTCAAATTCAAGTTCACCATTCCTGTCACCATTCAGTTCATAAAATATCTGACAACGGAACAGTATGGCCTTTCCAACCATCCGTAACCGTTGACACGACTATTCGAATAGATTTACACTCTGCAGAGGTTGCACACTTGTGTCACAACATTTGATTACATCCGCCAGAGATAACTCTGAATAATCGTAACTCAGTACGCGGATCATCAACCATAACCTTTCACTTACATATCCTAGTATAGGCACCTCTCCCCATGAGCTTGGCTTCCCAGTGAAGACAAACCGTCAGCCTGGGAACTACACAGGGCTTGGGCCGGACATTTGATGTCTAAGGGTGCTTCTATTCTTGTAGACAGTGTTGGGCCTCCAAGAGCAGAGGTTTGTAGAACAGCAGCAAGTTTCCCTTAAGTGGATCACCCAAGGTTTATCGAACTCAGGGAGGAAGAGGTCAAAGATATTCCTCTCAAGCAACCCTGCAATCACGATACAAGAAGTGTCTTGTGTCCCCAACACACCTAATACACTTGTCAGATGTATAGGTGCACTAGTTCGGCGAAGAGATAGTGAAATACAAGTAGTATGGATGTATATGAGTAGTAGTAACGGCGCCAGAAAAGTGCTTGCTTGGCGTGCGGTTGATGGTAGTAATATTGCAGGAAGTAAAGATGCGATAAAACGAGTAAACAAGCGATGATTGCAGTATTTGGAAACAAGGCCTAGGGATCATACTTTCACTAGTGGACACTCTCAACATTGATCACATAATAAATATGTTCTCTTCCTTGGTGCTACATATACTCTTGTTTGATAATGAACACCATTCGTTGTGTAGGGCTACAAGAGCACCTCAATGCCGGAGTTAACAAGCTCCACAACATTCGGCATTCATATTTAAGTAACCTTTAGAGCATAATAGATCTTTGCAATTTAAACCGAGTACTAACATAGCATACATACTGTCACCTTTACACTATGAAGGGGGAATAAATCACATCAATACTATCATAGTAATAATTAACTCCATAACCTACAAGAGATTATGATCATAGCCTACGCCAAGTACTACACGATGCACACACTGTCACCATTACACCGTGAAGGAGGAATAGACTACTTTAATAACATCACAAGAGTAGCACATAGACTAATAGTGATACAAACTCATATGAATCTCAATCATGTAAGGCAGCTCATGAGATCATTGTATTGAAGTACATAGGAGAGAGAT
This sequence comes from Lolium rigidum, assembly GCF_022539505.1. Classification (NCBI taxonomy): domain Eukaryota; kingdom Viridiplantae; phylum Streptophyta; class Magnoliopsida; order Poales; family Poaceae; genus Lolium; species Lolium rigidum. The sequence goes on along the minus strand of NC_061513.1, from coordinate 179,528,461 downwards.
TAACCACATAGCTACCGGTACAACCCTTAGCCTCGATGGAGAACTACTCCCTCCTCATGGGAGACAACAGCGTTGATGAAGATGGCGGTGGTGTCGATGGAGGAGCCTTCCGGGGGCACTTCCCCGTCCCGACGGCGTGCCGGGACGGAGACTCCTGTCCCCCAGATCTTGGCTTCGCGATGGCGGCGGCTCTGGAAGGTTTCTCGTACCGTGGCTTTTCCGTATCGAAGATTTAGGTCAGGGACCTTTAAATAGGCGAAGAGGCGGAGTCGGAGGGGTTACGGAGGGGCCACACGCCAGGGTGGCGCGCCCCCCTCTCTGGCCGCGCCGCCATATTGTGTGGGGGCCCAGGGCCTCCCCTCTGGTCCCTCTCCGGTGTTCTGGAAGCTTCGTGGAATTATAAGGTGCTGGGCGTTGATTTCGTCCAATTCCGAGAATATTTCCTTACTAGGATTTCTGAAACCAAAAACAGCAGAAAACAGGAACTGGCACTTCGGCATCTCGTTAATAGGTTAGTTCCGAAAAACGCATCAAAACGATATAAAGTGTGAACAAAACATGTAGGTATTGTCATAAAACTAGCATGTAACATAAGAAATTATAGATATGTTGGAGACGTATCAAGCATCCCCAAGCTTAGTTCCTACTCGCCTTCGAGTAGGTAAACGATAACAATGATAATTTCTTAAGTGACATGCTACCAACATGATCTTGATCAACATTATTGTAAAGCATATGAGATGAATGCAGCGATTCGAAGCAATAGTAAAGACAATGAGTAAACAACTGAACCATATAGCAAAGACCTTTCATGAATAGTACTTTCAAGACAAGCATCAATAAGTCTTGCATAAGAGTTAACTCATAAAGCAATAGATTCAAAGTAAAAGGCATTGAAGCAACACAAAGGATGATTAAGTTTCAGCAGTTGCTTTCAACTTGTAACATGTATATCTCATGGATAGTTGTCAACATAAAGCAATATAACAAATGCAATAGGTAAACATGTAAGAATCAATGCACACAGTTTACACAAGTGTTTGCTTCTAAGATAGAAAGAAATGGGTGAACTGACTCAACATAAAGTAAAAGAAAGGCCCTTCGCGAGAGGAAGCGAGGGATTAAATCATGTGCTAGAGCTTTTTAAGTTTTGAAATCATATAGAGAGCATAAAAGTAAAGTTTTGAGAGGTGTTTGTTGTTGTCAACGAATGGTAATGGGTACTCTAACTACCTTATCAACCAGACTTTCAAGAGCGGCTCCCATGAAGGACGTTATCTCTACCAGCAATGTAGATCATCCCTCTTCTCTTTTGTTTACACATGTACTTTAGTTTCATTATTTATGGATGACACTCTTCCCAACCTTTTGCTTACACAAGCCATGGCTAACCGAATCCTCGGGTGCCTTCCAACATTCACATACCATGGAGGAGTGTCTATTTGCAAAATTAAGTTGCTTACTGATAGATCAGGGCAAAACGCGTGAAGAGAATTATTAATGCAAGTTGTAATTAATTGGGGCTGGGAACCCCATTGCCAGCTCTTTTTGCAAAATTATTGGATAAGCGGATATGCCACTAGTCCATTGTGAAAGTCTGTCCGAAGTAAATGACAAGATCGAAAGATAAACACCACATACTTCCTCATGAGCTATAAAACATTGACACAAATAAGAGATAATAGATTTTGAATTGTTTAAAGGTAGGACATGAAGTATTTGCTTGGAATGGCAGAGAAATACCATGTAGTAGGTAGGTATGGTGGACACAAATGGCATGGATTTTGGCTCAAGGATTTGGATGCACAAGAAGAATTCCTCTCAATACAAGGCTAGGCCAGCAAGGTTGTTTGAAGCAAACACAAGTATAAAACGGTGCAGCAAGACTCACATATGAACATATTGTAAGTATTATAAGACTTTACATTGTCTCCTTGTTGTTCAAACACCTTAACCAGAAAATATCTAGACTCTAGAGAAACTAATCATGCAAACCAAATTTTAACAAGCTCTATGTAGTTCTTCATTAATGGGTACAAAGTACATGATGCAAGAGCTTAAACATGATCCATATGAGCACAAAAATTGTCAAGTATCAAATTATTCAAGACATTATACCAATTACCACATGTAGCATTTTCTGTTTCCAACCATATAACAATTAACGAAGCAGTTTCAACCTTCGCCATGAACATTAAGAGTAAAGCTAAGAACACATGTGTTCATATGCAACAGCAGAGCGTGTCTCTCTCCCACACAAGCATGAATTTATTCAAACAAAACAAAAATAAACAGACGCTCCAAGTAAAGTACATAAGATGTGACCGAATAAAAATACAGTTTCAAGAGAAGAAACCTGATAAGTTGTCGATGAAGAAGGGGATGCCTTGGGCATCCCCAAGCTTAGACGCTTGAGTCTTCTTGAAATATGCAGGGATGAACCACGGGGGCATCCCCAAGCTTAGACTTTTCACTCTTCTTGATCATAGTATATCATCCTCCTCTTTTGACCCTTGAAAACTTCCTCCACACCAAACTCGAAACAAACTCATTAGAGGGTTAGTGCATAATCAAAAATTCACATGTTCAAAGGTGTCACAATCATTCTTAACACTTCTGGACATTGCCCAAAGCTGCTGGAAGTCAATGGAACAAAGAAATCCATCCAACACAGCAAAAGAGGCAATGCGAAATAAAAGGCAGAATCTGTCAAAACAGAACAGTCCGTAAAGACGAATTTTTTAGAGGCACTGGACTTGCTCAGATTAAAATGCTCAAATTGAATGAAAGTTGCGTACATATCTTAGGATCACGCACGTAAATTGGCAGATTTTTATGAGTTACCTACAGAGAACCCTGCCCAAATTCGTGACAGACAGAAATCTGTTTCTGCACAATAATCCAAATCTAGTATGAACCTTGCTATCAAAGACTTTACTTGGCACAACAATGCAATAAAATAAAGATAAGGAGAGGTTGCTACAGTAGTAACAACTTCCAAGACTCAAATATAAAACAAAAGTACTGTAGTAAAATAAACACATGGGTTATCTCCCAAGAAGTTCTTTCTTTATAGCCATTAAGATGGGCTCAGCAATTTTAATGATGCTCGTGCGAGAAATAAGAGTTGAAGCAAACGAGAGCATCAAGAAGCAAATTCAAAACACATTTAAGCCTAACCCACTTCCTATGAAAAGGAATCTTGTAAATAAACAAATTCATGAAGAACAAAGTGACAAGCATAAGAAGGCAATACAAGCGCAACTTCAAAATTTTCAGCAAAAAGAGGGGAAACTTAATATTATTAAGATGCATATAACCATGTTTCCCTCTCTCATAATAACTTTCAGTGGCTTCATGAACAAACTCAACAATATAAGTATCACATAAAGCATTCTTATTCACATGCATAAAAGTATCTTTACTCTCCACATAAGCATAATCAATTTTATTAGTTGTAGTGGGAGCAAATTCAACAAAGTAGCTATCATTATTATTCTCATGAAGTGTAGGAGGTATAGTATAATCATAATAAAATTTACTCTCCATAGTAGGCGGCACCAAAAGACCACTATCATTATAATCATCATATATGGGAGGCATATCATAATCAACATAAACTTTCTCCTCAATACCCGGAGGGCTAAAGAGATCATTTTCATCAAAACCGACCTCCCCAAGCTTAGAATTTTCTATATCATTATCAACAATTGTGTTCAAAGGATTCATACTAATATTACTACTAGCATGCAAATAAGGTTCCATAGGTTTTTTAATTTTCGCATTAAACCATTCATGTCTTGACTCAGGAAATAGTTTAAAAAGCTCACAGATGTTTTCCATTATGCCTTACTAGTGTTTAACAAGAAACAAAAAGATGCAATTGCAGGATCTAAAGGAAATAGCTTCGAACACACACACAATGGCAACAGAAAAGTACTTAGTTACCTAGGACCGGAGTGTGAGTGCCGTTTACCTTTCCTCCCCGACAACGGCGCCAGAAAAGTAGCTTGATGTCTACGGGTGCTTCTATTCTTGTAGACAGTGTTGGGCCTCCAAGAGCAGAGGTTTGTAGAACAGCAACAAGTTTCCCTTAAGTGGATCACCCAAGGTTTATCAAACTCAGGGAGGAAGAGGTCAAAGATATTCCTCTCAAGCAACCCTGCAATCACGATACAAGAAGTCTCTTGTGTCCCCAACACACCTAATACACTTGTCAGATGTATAGGTGCACTAGTTCGGCGAAGAGATAGTGAAATACAAGTAGTATGGATGTATATGAGTAGTAGTAACGGCGCCAGAAAAGTGCTTGCTGGCGTGCAGTTGATGGTAGTAATATTGCAGGAAGTAAAGATGCGATGAAAACAAGTAAACAAGCGATGATTGCAGTATTTGGAAACAAGGCCTAGGGATCATACTTTCACTAGTGGACACTCTCAACATTGATCACATAATAAATATGTTCTCTTCCTTGGTGCTACATATACTCTTGTTTGATAATGAACACCATTCGTTGTGTAGGGCTACAAGAGCACCTCAATGCCGGAGTTAACAAGCTCCACAACATTCGGCATTCATATTTAAGTAACCTTTAGAGCATAATAGATCTTTGCAATTTAAACCGAGTACTAACATAGCATACATACTGTCACCTTTACACTATGAAGGGGGAATAAATCACATCAATACTATCATAGTAATAATTAACTCCATAACCTACAAGAGATTATGATCATAGCCTACGCCAAGTACTACACGATGCACACACTCGTCACCATTACACCGTGAAGGAGGAATAGACTACTTTAATAACATCACAAGAGTAGCACATAGACTAATAGTGATACAAACTCATATGAATCTCAATCATGTAAGGCAGCTCATGAGATCATTGTATTGAAGTACATAGGAGAGAGATTAACCACATAGCTACCGGTACAGCCCTTAGCCTCGATGGAGAACTACTCCCTCCTCATGGGAGACAAGCAGTGTTGATGAAGATGGCGGTGGTGTCGATGGAGATGCCTTCCGGGGGCACTTCCCCGTCCCGGCGGCGTGCCGGAACAGAGACTCATGTCCCCCGAATCTTGGCTTCAAGATGGCGGCGGCTCTGGAAGGTTTCTCGTACCGTGGCTTTTCCGTATCGAAGATTTAGGTCAGGGACCTTTAAATAGGCGAAGAGGCGGAGTCGGAGGGGTTACGGAGGGGCCACACGCCAGGGTGGCGCCCCCCCTCTCTGGCCGCGCCGCCATATTGTGTGGGGGCCCAGGGCTCCCTCTGGTCCCTCTCCGGTGTTCTGGAAGCTTCGTGGAATTATAAGGTGTTGGGCATTGATTTCGTCCAATTCCGAGAATATTTCCTTACTAGGATTTCTGAAACCAAAAATAGCAGAAAACAGGAACTGGCACTTCGGCATCTCGTTAATAGGTTAGTTCCGGAAAACGCATCAAAACGATATAAAGTGTGAACAAAACATGTAGGTATTGTCATAAAACTAGCATGGAACATAAGAAATTATAGATACGTTGGATACGTATCAACATTCACCTCATTTCACGTCATTTCACATCAGTTCACTTTTAACGGAGGCAGCCTCGGCATAACCCCAATGACGTTTGTTTAGAGGGAACCCATACTAAGACACATAAACTTCCAGTTAAGCCCTACCCATAATCAGGTATTGTGGGGGTACTTAGAATTGGAATGGTATCGCATACGACCACACCATCAGTTTTTCTCAAGTTCATCATGTTATTCAAGTCATATTCACCTTCAAAATCATTCTATGTCATTTCATTTCACAATGTTCCCATCTAGAGTAGTCAGTTTTATTTGTTAGCACTAGCAAACTAGTCATGAGGGGTGTTATCTAGCTTTCATTGCTTTAGGCTAATTTTGGTGATCTGGTCTACTCTAGACCAAGTGAATCATGAATCAAAAGTAAACTTTGATAAATAAAAATCAGTAAAGCTGGTAAAGTAAAACTTGGGATAAAATCATTAAGCATAAAACAAAAGTTAGTGGTGCTTTGCTGTTGGAGAGCTTTGCACTTTGCAAGTTTATTAGCTTGCCTTGGTTGGTGCATTGATCAAAATGGTCCTCCTCCTCCTGGTAGTAGACTTCTTCCTCCTGGTACTCCTCCGTACTAGCGTCTAAAAACGGATACGAGGTAACAATCACCAAACAAGGTTGAAGAGCTATACTAAGCACACCATGGCTTCACACCAACTATTCTAATAACACACATAACACCATAGTTACATTTGGTTTTCTTTCTTTAAGAAAAATAATTTCCTCTCATTACATATGTAAATGATAGTTTCCATTTAGTTCCTTCTCATTGAATCTTATTAAGTTTTAATTTCCTCCAACCCACATGTATGAATCTATGTTGACCAAGGTCAACCATTCATCATCATCATTTGGGGGAAAATAATTTAAATGAGGTAGAATACCTCATACTATTTAACAATACTAATTATGATTTAATATCACCAAGTAATTTCATGTGAGAGTATTTAGACCAGGGTCACAACTTCATATGACAGTACTTGGGACAAGATTTAAATGAAAAAAAAACACTTCATATGAATTACATAATAGTTTTGGACAATATCATTTGACTACAATAGCCATATAGTCCTTTATTTAAACTAGGCCATGATCACTCAAAGTAACCACACCATATTTTTGCAGAAACAATTAGTGTAAGTGAAATGTGAGCTATGAGCGTTGAAATAAACTTAATATTACTTTTGGTTGATTTTTAATAATTATTTGAATGTGCAAAAGTCCATGACTTATCCTTTTTGTCACATTATTTCTACAATGAATATCACAGTGAGACCAGTGGGGTTGTGTAGATCTTTTTCTTAGATTCCCAACAATATAAAATTCACCAAATTTGGTGGGGCCAATTTGAATCTATGCAATTTTGAAAATGGAGCCAGTATTGAGTTTGAATTAAATAGAAATTCGAGATTTGAATAGGTGGGCCGCGCGGGAAATCTAAACGGGCCGTTTTCAAATTAAACAGACAGTCCAGCCCACCACGCGTCCACGCACGCGTGGGCTGCCTGACAGGGTGGGGCCTGCCTGTCAGCGGCTCATCTAACCCGAATCGGTACGGGGTGTTCTGAGACGCACGATTAGATCGTGATCTAACGGACCACGTCCATCATCGTTGACGGCGAGCGCAGGCTACTGGCGCGGTGGCGCTAGGGGGTCGGAGAGCTCACCGTGGCTCCCGCGGCGGTGGGCAGTATGCTCGACGAAGTGGTAGACGATGGCGAAGCTCCAGGTAGCAGCGGCGCGTCCTGGGGCGGCTCCAATCAACGGCGATGTTCCGCCGTGGCGCACGGCAGTGAGGCTTCAATTGAGCGACGGTGGTGGCTAATGTCAACGGTGGAGTGGCTCAGGAGGTCGAGGGAGAAGAGAGGAGTGCTGCGGTGTGAAGAGATCGTCGCGAGGGGGTCTCCTTTTATAGGCGCGGGAGTGGCCGTAGGTGCTGCGGCGAAGTCGTCATGGGCGCGGCTTCTCCAGCGAGCTACTGGGCTAGGCGTTGGCGCGGCGGTGTTCAGCACGTCATGGTGGTCCTCTGAGCGTCAACGGCGCGGCAAGGCGAGACATACATTGGTCGGGCACGCGCGTGTACTGGCGCGGCCGTGGCGGGCGGATTCGTCCTCTCCGGCGACGGCGGGCGCGGGTCAGCGACGTTAGCATGTCCTGCATGTCCTGCGTGTCGTGGCGAGGCTCAGGGCGAGAGAGGGGGTCTGGGGAGGCAGCAGCGTGGCGAGGCGACGCGTGCCCGTGTCGCGCGCGGCCGTGCACGCGTGACGTGGCCATGCCGTCCTCGTCGTACCTGGACATCGTGGGCGCGCGCCGGCCGGTGCGTGTCGTCGTCCTTTCGACCAACGGCGAGCACCGTCGTACTCAGGAGATCAAGGAGGATCGAGATGACATGGTGGCCAGGATTCGGGTGGAGAGAAAAAGGGGGGAGCACGTCGATGGAGAACATGGTCGGCATGGCCATGGCCATGCCATGCTTGGCCTCCTCCTAGGGTTTCAAGGCAGGGGATAGGTTTAGAGGGGATCAAGGAACATTGTTGAGTCAAGTGGTGCTCAAGAGATAGACTGGTTTGACAAAATTTAAAAATGTGATGATCTTGCATTTGTTTCAAAGTCTCCACTTGGCTTGATCATAACTTTTGATCCAAGATGATTTTGTACTGGTGGTATTTACCAAAGTTGTTCCCTATGATGTGTGCTTGGATGTGGTGCAAAGAGTTGGATTGGTTTAGTTTGAAAATCTAAAAATCCAGGGGCTCAAAGTAGTGATCAGATTATAAAAGGCAGATTTGACCATTATTGTATGTGAGCAAAATTTGATTTCAAATTTGATTTAATTTGAGTTTCTTCGATGCCAAAAGTGTTTATAAGTGTTTAGAAACATAGTACAACTATTGGTGCAAGCCAAAAAGATCTAGGTTAAAGATTTGTAAAAATGGCATAAACCATATGTGAGGGTTTTGGGGATTTTCTAATTTATTCTTTTTCTTTTTCTTTGGATTTGTTTGATGATCTTCTCATGATCCATTTAGGGTTTTGAGTTGAAACACAATAGCACATAAGCAAACATCATAGTAATAACACACAATATGCACAACTCCTATGCATGGCACTATATGCAAAGAAATTTTTTGTTGGTTCTAATTTTTGGAACTCTTCTTCTTTATTGCTTAGAAATTTGGGATGTTACAACACCACAGACCACCACGAGGTCTTTCCCTTTGCCACCACACTCTCCTAGCACCCATCTATACACGCCAGAAAGGAGAGACACTAGTTTTCTCTAAATTGCTCAAGTTCGTGTCCGACACGGTCAGTCAAAGTTTTGAGGTAGTCGTCGATGTCCTCGACCATTTCTTCTCTTCTTTGCATGGTTAAACGCGTCTAGTTCATATCTATCTAATGCGTCTGGTCTCGCCTCATGCAGTTCTTTGTGGACGTCGATCTCATCTCGGCACCCCGCAGGCCACCTCCTTTGTGCCATCGCTGTAGAGCTCTGTTTAAAAATCTAATCCTACCTGTGCCCCTTGTATCAGTGTCATGACCACACTTGTCATTCGATATACCGAAGCCCCACTCGTTCGCGTTTTGGTCAGGGATACAGCGATGCTTACGGTCAAACAAAGATGGATGGTCTGACGTGTATTTGCGGGCTCTACGTGGCCCCACTAGTCAGAAGATAACGGTCAACCGTCGGGCAACCGGCCGTTACATCACGTGTGATGGTTTGAGACAAGGGCTTGGGTAAAACTGAGGAACAACTAAGGAGCTGGGGAAAACTGAGCACAACTAAGGACCCGAGGGCACGAAAATAGAAATCCCAAACATAAAAGAGTCCCTAGTAAGCCTCTTGTTAAACTAGCTTGTTGATTAATAGATGATCATAGTTTCATGATCATGAACATTGGATGTTATTAATAATAAGGTTATATCATTAGGTGAATGATGCGATGGACATAAACCCATAGTAAGTGTAGCATATGATCAAGTTATTTAGTTTTTTGTGCTTCAAGCTTTAATATGCATAGAAACTTAATCCTTTGACCATGAGATCTTGTTAATCACTGATACGCGTGAAGCACACGTCCGTTGGGAACCCCAAGAGGAAGGTGTGATGCGTACAGCATCAAGTTTTCCCTCAGTAAGAAACCAAGGTTTATCGAACCAGTAGGAGTCAAGGACCACGTGAAGGTCGTTGGTGACGGAGTGTAGTGCGGCGCAACACCAGGGATTCCGGCGCCAACGTGGAACCTGCACAACACAATCAAAGTACTTTTCACCAACGTAACAGTGAGGTTGTCAATCTCACCGGCTTGCTGTAAACAAAGGATTAAATGTATAGTCACTACAAGAAATCTGCCATAATATGACGTTTTTTCATGACTGAAAATCAAAATGTCATAGCTTTATGACGTTCCTAGCTTTGACCGTCCTTGGCCACTCGGGGGGGCAAAACCCTAGAAAATCGTGACGTTATTGGGCAAAAACGTCATTGGAAGTTTAGGTCAAAACGTCATTAGCAAAGTTAAGTGGCCTACGACATTTTTCCACTGCCGATTGCGACAAATCAATAACGTCATTGGCATTTGGCTCAATACAATGGTATGTGTTTGGCTGCCATGTCATCCATTTTGCCTATGTGTCCCTTTTCGGGTCCCACGTGCCTCACACGTGTCACTAGAAGCAACTGGCTTGAAGTAACTGACATGTAGGACCAACTGATACTTGTGGGACCAAGGCGTCTTGTTATTTTTTTCTCTGTGCCGTCCACCATTTTAATGGGCTGCTGGTGATATCATCCTCTTTTGGGTTGTCCTCTACTAGGCTACTGGCTGCTGGTGGTTGAATTGCTGGCACGACAGCCCATCCGGTGGTTGAATTGCTGGCCCGACGGCCCATCCGGGGTTGGAAATAACTGGCAAAAAATTGCGCTTGCGGGGACTCGAACCCTCGACCTGGCGCTACCGCACTACCACTCCTTACCGCTTTGCTACAATAGTGTTGTTGACACAAGTATGGTTGTCCATGTATATAGACATGATAGACTAATCAGTTGTCTTCAAAACCGATCCACCTCGACCAAAATCCCTCTGACCAGGTGCATCTAGGGTTCCTCCTCCGACCAGAATCCTCCGCATGGCGGCGCATCTAGGGTTCCCAGCCTGCTCGGGCAGTTCTTCTAGGTCAGGAGCGTTGTCGCGTCGCCACCGGCGGCCGGGCACGCCCATCCCGTATCGGCAGCGGCCATTCGATTATGAGCCCGCCGACGTCTGCGACTGTGGTGAGAAGATGCCGCAATGGATTTCTTGGAGTGATCCAAACCCTGGGAGAAGATACCGGAACTGCAAAATTCGCTCGGTTAGTCTTCGAGCACGCCCCCCCATTCTGAATTTCCTGGAGCCCGCCGTCTTCTGAATTTTCTTTTCTACTGTGGCTTATTTATCCTCTTTTGTTCTTCATCTGTCAGATGGCTGGTGGAATAGGGTGTAGAGTGTTTAAGTTGTTTGATGATCCGTTGGATGCACGTCACAAAGAGTTAGTTCGTGATCTGCGTGATGCTGTTTGGGATCGAGGTGAAGAAATTGAGAGGCTCCAGGTAGAAATTGAGAGGCTCCAGGAAGAAAAGTTTATGCTTGCTGCAAGGAAACAGAGACTTCCAGTACCAAAGAAAATGAGAGGCTTCCTGGTTTGGGTGTTATCTGTAGCTTTTGTCATCTCGTTGTACCCGGGTGATGTGTAGGAACCGAAATTAGGGTGAATTCAGTGATCCGTTGGTCGGAGGAGAAGAAGCTAGAGTATATGCTAGAGTTATTTTGTTGTAATTCCAAACATTTGTCTGTTCGTGCCACAATGTTTAGTTCCTGAATTTGAACCATGTCTATGTATGTGTGCAATTCTGTTCAGTTGAAAATGTGTTCTGTTGAAAATGAGTTCTGTTGAAAATGTGTAGCAATTCCTTTTGCACGGCGGCGCCGCCCATATATGGTCGCCGGCGTCAGCCATGCATGGCGGCGCCGCCCATATATGGTCGCCGGCGTCAGCCATGTATTGAAAAAATTGGGCATGGATTCCCCTAAAAATTGGGCATGGATTCCCCAAAAAATTGGGCACAAATTCTGGGAACAAAAAGCTGACATATTCAACATAAATTCTGGGAAAAACAAGCTGGCATGTTCAACATAAATTCTGGGCCAAACAACCTGAAACATAATCTGAAATAAACTGACATTACTCAAACTACAGATTCAAACTGTTATTCATCCATTACACAAACTACAGATTCAAACTGCTATTCATCTTCTTCGGAAACTGGACGATTCCTAGTCCTATTTCCTCCATCATCACCATCATCACTGCAATATTGGTACATTGTCCGATCAACCTCCTCGATTTCTTCGGGCACAACCTCCTTGCTCCGTTTCTTCGGCTTGTCCACAATGACTTTCTCAAGTAGCACACGTTCCTCGGTCACTTCTCGTCCTACTCCGTGCGTGCCTTCTTTTTCTTGCACATGAACTTGACCGGAATCTTCATCTTGATATGATAGTACAACAACACCGGGTCCCCGTTCATTTTCTTTTACACTCCATAGATGTCTATGGTGAAATTTCTGCACAACTTGCCATTTTCCTTTCAACTTAGTGTCTGGCACATAAAAGACCTTGGTTGCTTGTGATGTCAGAATGAAAGGATCAGTCTTGTACCAAAAATTTTCTGTGTTAACACTCTTGAAGTGTCCATCATCGTCGAATCCGGGTTTCCTACCACCAAGGTCAAACCAGTCACACCGGAAGAGGACAACTGACCGATGGACGCCACCGCCGGAGTTGTATTGCAATCTGATGATGGATTTGAGCTGACCAAAGAAGTCAATGCCGTTGCCATCATGATCTCCCTCGAAACGATTCCACTATTTTGTGTCTTTCTCGTTCTTCTCGCGGTCAACAGTATGGTACCAAACACTGTCAACAACACATGCCGAATATAGTCTCACTCTAAAATCTGGTTTGCACGCCAAAGCATAGAGATCAGGACATACATCATTTCGCATTTTTCCAATCTGCAAAAAATCAACCAGGGGGTGAGTAACACACACAGAAAATTTATATCATGAACTTTTCCAATCTTCGTAAATAAACCAGCTAAAGATCTCACATGAGTCTGAAACCATCTAGCAAAGTTCTTGGCAAGCCATCTATCAACATTGATCCGACCACCTAGTTGGTTCAACTCTTGTTTGCACAAAGCCGGAATGGCAACAAAAAATAGATCCTAATTATTATTTGGACAGGCTGCAATAACCTATCTATATATGGGGATGAAGAGAAACGTACTCGATGTATGGATCAACCTCAGGGCAACTTCGGAGCACATACCACACCATGTTGTCATAGTCCTCACCTGCATACACATATTGAGAGGCTCCAATAAATTTCACACCGTGTTTGAAAACGTACAGCATCACCAATATGTGAATCATCCCGCTCCGGATTTCTGCTTGGACGGTTGAATCTTGTTTCAACATCGTCGAAGTATCTCGAGCAAAATGTCGGCACTCATCAACAATATATGCTTCGGCAATCGATCCCTCCGGCCCGGCATTGTTCCGGACATAACGCTTCAATGTTAGCAACCTTCTTTCGACCGGGTACATCCAACCGTAATGCACTGGGCCTCTAAGCCTTGCCTCTTTTGGTAAATGGATGGCCAAATGCACCATCACGTCGAAGAAAGATGGGGGAAGATCTTCTCAAGTTTGCAAAGAATAACTACGATTTCCTTTTCAAGTCTCGTCCGTAACGTCTCTCTTCGTTGTTTTGCAAAGACAACTCTCCGAAGAAATTTCCAAGCTCACGAACCGCTTCATATATGTCTTCATGGATTGTTCCTCGAAGGCCAGCCGGTAAGATCCTTTGAAGCAATATATGACAGTCATGGGTCTTCAGCCCTTGAAGCTTGCACTTATCAGAAGCAACACACTTGGATATGTTAGACGCGTACCCATCTGGAAACCTCACAGCTTTTATGAATTCACAAAAAGCAATTTTTTCTTGTTTACTCATTGTATACCACGCCCGTGGCATCTCAAAAGAGTCAGCTGAAACAGGCTGCAAATGCAAGTCACGTCTTATGCCCATGTCTTCCAAATCAAGCCTTGAATTCACAGTGTCTTTGGTCTTGCCTTGTATGTTCATGAAAGTACCAATCAAATTGTCACAGATGTTTTTCTCGATGTGCATTACATCGAGATTATGCCTCAGCTTTAGATCTTCCCAAGTATGGCAAGTCCCACAAACATGATCTACGGCTCCAACACCGACCGTCCTCACGTTTCCTTTTCTTCCGAAGCTTGCCTCGGTATCACATCTCTAACCCTATCAAGCTGTTGCTTCAGCTCTTCCGGAGTGAATTCCGCCGGCTTCTCACGGCTTTCGAAGCACCATCGAATTCTTTGCTATTTCTCCAAGGATGGTGCCGAGGTAGCCAACGGCGATGCCCAATAAAGCAGATTTTGTTCCTTAATTTCTTGGAGCAATTCTCTTTGTCACAACGCACACATGCCCGGTAACCAGCCGTGGCCCTCCCCGACAATGTGTGCAGTGCCGGATAATCATGAATACACCATAAGATTGCAAGCACGGAGATCAAACTTGTCCGGACTATTGGCATCATATGATTTTACACCTTTCCGCAGCTCCCGCAGCTCTTCCATCAAAGGCTCCATGAAGACATCAAAATCTTTTCCCGGAGAGGATGGACCAGGGATTAGCAATGCAAGCATGAAGTTGGACCGATCCATACATGCCCACGGCGGAAGGTTGTATGGCACCACGAATACAGGCCACATGCCGTAGGAGTTGCTCATATTCCCGTAGGGATTAAAACCATCCGTGGCAAGTCCAAGCCTTATGTTCCCGGCATCAGCGGCAAAGTCTTTATGAATATTGTCAAAATCCTTCCATGCATCCCCGTCCGTCGGATGACCGAGATCATTCTCCACGTCTTGCCGCTTCGGCTTGTGCCACCGTACTTCCTTTGATTGCTCCTTTGAAAGAAACATTCTTTGCAGCCTTGGAATCAATGGGAAGTGCCTCAAGCACCTTCTCTCGGGATCTGTCTCCTACCATCAGCATCTTTCCATCCGGAGGCTTTGCACTTGGGGCAATTATTCTCCTTGGCATAATCCTTCCGAACAATACACAGTTATTCGGGCACACATGGATACTATCATAACCAAGTCCCAACCTGCCGATTATGCTAAGTGCCTCCTCGTATGACTTTGGTATTGAGCTAGTAGGGTATTGCAAGGCCAAAATCAGGAGTATCGCGTTGAATGCAACGTTGCTAATCCGGTAGTACGACTTGGCCTCGAAGTAACTTGACTGTGAGTGAAAACCTTGACATTGTACCCCCATCGCTGGCTGCGCGCTTGGCTTCCTCTATCAACTCAGCAAATATAGTGTCCTTTCCAAGACCTTGCGGTTCTGACTTGTACAAATCAGCAAGCAGATCAGGAATTCTATCATCTTCGTAACCATCTTCCTCTTGCAAACCAAAATAGTGTGCCTCTCGCATCACCTCCACCAACATGGTGTGCCCCCGCATCACCTCCATGTCCAGCCTCGGTTCACCTCCATGTCCACGTTCACCTCCATGTCCATGTCCGGCTTCGTGTGCACCTCCTTGTCCTCCATGTCCAGCTTCAGTACAGGATGTAATGGTTCTCCATGGAAGACCCATCGGTCATAAGTGCTTGCCATCCCAAAAAGAAGCAAATGAGCCTCTACTACATCTAGAGGTTTTGTGCACCGGTTGAGACAAGCTACGACATGGGCACAAGACTCGATCATCATTGGCAGCACTCAAGCGAACAAACCGCATAAACTCGCCACTCCCTTTGTGTGTTCAGGGGAAAGCCTTCTAATTCTTGTTGTAATCCAGCGTCTGTCCATCTGCGGAAGAACAAAATGATGCAATTAGCACACACCTAACTGCACAGTAGTTCCAATTTCAAGCAATGTACAACAGTTCAATTCGATTTTGTGAACTGATGAAGAAAAATAGATCGAGAGGGGAGAGATGAGAGGGGTGCAGACCGGGAGATGCGGAGGGGCTCGTCATCGGAGAGGTCCGCGGCTCGTCCTGGAGAGGGACGGGGCTCGTCCTGGAGAGGGCGAGGGGCTCGTCCTGGAGAGGGCGAGGGGCTCGTCGTCGGCGAGGCAGATGGACAGCAGATCCCTTGCTCGGACGCAGCGCCGGCACACCCACCACCGCCGTCACCTCGGACTCGGTACTTTAGTCCTAGTAACAGCACATATTGGATCACAGAGATTCGATATTGTGAACTGACGAAGAAGAACAGATCGAGAGGGGAGAGATGAGAGGGGTGCAGACCGGGAGATGCGGAGGGGCTCGTCGTCGGAGAGGGACGGGGCTCGTCGTCGGAGAGGGACGGGGCTCGTCGTCGGAGAGGGACGGGGCCGGTGACCACCGCCACCGCCGCCGCCGAGCGACTGGATTCGAATTTCTGCTAGGTTATCGGAGGGAGTTGGATTCGGAAGGGATATTTGGGCTTCTCCTGGGCGCCAAAAAAAATCAAAAAGTGTGAGGGCTGGGAGTCGAACCCAGCACCTCTAGATGTGTCAACGTGCCGCTAACCAGTGGAGCTATTGGAGAGATCTTGTCAGCTTACCATCCTTTATCCTTTACATAGTGGAACTAAGGCAACTTTTTTTTTATAGTTATGGATATGATCTTGTTACATAATCTATCGTAGGGGATACTGATTTAGGACAACAAGTTAATTTGTACAGGAGCATTAGCTAAGCAACATGCTAATATATGACTAATAATTAATTACGGCTAGCAAACTATATATATCTATATATATTCCAGCATATATAGACCACCAAAAGCACATTATATTACACATATATAGTGTCAGCCTTGAGCTCAATAACATAGTACCAAAAGGACACGTTAATTATAGATACTACCGGAGGTTCAACGCTCATTTACTTGAGCACATTACATCGACCAATAGGCCATTAGATAGTACCAGATCGATCGATAAGAGGTTCAACGCTCATATTACTTGAGCTCATACACACATATATATAGTACTACTAGCTTAATTAGAGAGGTTCAGCCTGCTAGCTCATTTCTCGAGCTTCCTGACATACAACTTTTATGAAATGTGGAACCAAAACACAAAGATATCATTTGCCTTCATCTTGCTCTTCCGCACCACAGCACTCCAGTTTGTTGTGATCACTGCACCGTCACACTTCCCTTTGCCCTGGAAAATCCTCACTTTCACACCATGTCTCTCACTCGTAAGAGACAAGAAAGTCATTATCTGGAAGCTGCATATTCGTCGAGATGTACTGCTTGGTAAACTTCCGGTTGAAGTACTGCAGATTATAAGATGCAAAACTTCGTTCAGATGAAGTAATTGTCAACATATAAAGATGCAAAAACATCCTTGAGATGGAGTAATTATTTACCATTCTGGAACTGCCTTCCACGGTACTTGCACTCTTTATAGTGCACACATAAAAAGGAATTGCGGGGCGCTTTTGGTCAACAAGATATCTCAGGGTTTCAACTTGTGTAGGATTCATTTCCACTAGATTGGGATACATGCAAAAGTCATCCCATTCCTCACCTGCCTCTATCCTGGGACCTACATATATAAGGAAACCAGGGAATAAGGCCTAGTTTAAAGTTTTCCTAAAATTGAAGTATATCAAACCAACAGTATTTATAGAAACCGAAGTATTCCTTGAATGCTACAAATTGACTAGCTATTATGCCAAACCGAGACTAATTAAGCATTTGACCTATATCCCGCATCTATAACTACTATATATATTTTTTACCTCGACGAGTCGATGGACATCAGCCAGGAGGAGGAGGAGCAACTTCCTCATGCTCAGCCGCACAATCCATTGCCGCAAGATCATCGCCTTCCTCTTGCTTAACGTGAACCCTATCTAGAGCACCATCCTCACCTTCGGAGGATGAGCCGATGTCGATGGTCTCAACGGCCTTCTTGGATGGGACCAAAATGGCAACTTCATAGTCATAGGGGTCCATGGTGTCGACCTAATAACAAGCAGTGAACAATTTGAGAACTATGAAACTATTAATTACACATTAATTAAAAATAAGTTGGGATGTTTAGGTTCAGATTGACATTCGCACTAGCAACACTAGCACATGTTTTGAATCAATCTAAACCAGGAAAATCTACTCCAGCACTAGCATCTACTTTGAATCGATCAAACCCTAGGAAAATCACCGCTCGGACAAAAAAAACACCAAAATCCCCCGAGATTAAGTACGGCAAACCCTAGAAAATCCCCCGCTCATCCCCCAAATTAACCTGATTTTCGGCCGATGGAGGCAGTGGAGCTTCGGCCGACGGAGGCGATGCTGCTTGACGGGGGCGGAGGCGGTGGCCGATGGAGTTGGGAGAGGAAGAGGCGGCTGGGTTGGGAGAGAGAGTGAGACAGGAGAGAAAGTTGCTTTTGGTATATGACATTTTGGGGTGGGTCGGGAAAAATGGCACCCACTGACGTGTGGGGCCATCTAGCAGTAGATACCACTGGGTTGGGCCATTTCCGGTAATTTTATGTGGATTAGGGGCCAGCAGGTAAAATGGAACCCTCATTCTCTGTTTTTACTAATTTTATTAAATCAGAAATTCACAGACGAAAAACCCTCCTCCGCCTCTCCGCTTCTTGACGGTTCCACTCCTCCTCCCACTCATTTCTCTCCGCTTTTTGCCGGTTCCACCCCTCCTCCCACTAGACGAAAAACCCTCATTCTCGCCGCTTCTGCCTCCTCCGCGCCATGGACACTTCTTCTTCCTCTTCCTCTATTCCGCAACCGCTTCTGCCTCCTTCGCCGTCAGCCATGCAGGCCTTTACTCAGATCAGGACCTTCACCGTCCATGGCGGCAAGGAGATCGATGTTGTCTACACAAACGAGGAGGAGACGATGAGCAAGTACCTGAAGATGTACGCGCAGTGGTATGCGGAAGAAGAAGAGAACAAATTTGTAGGATTGGATCTCGAGTACACTCCGGAGGACCCCAACCACGAAGAAGACAACTACCTCGCATATTTCTGTGTTTAGTTTCAGACCGAGTCATATTTCTGTGTTTTCTAACTGGGAATTCGTGCAACAGCAAGTTACAAATTGGTTCGTTTGGGCTAGGTGCAACAAATTAAACTACAAACCGTGCTAGCTGCAAAACTAGTTTCGTTTCTGTGTTTTGTGTAACAAAAGCCACAAAGCATGATGTCCTGATCTTGCAGATTGAATCTATCCATATGCTCATCTAGCATGTACTGGATTTCATTATACCAAATTAATTATCACAAAGCAAATTTCCGAAGTCCTGATCTTGCATTTAATAGACTTTTGTTAGTTTCCAAATTATATGATGCAAAATGATATTTCAATGACTAAAAAATTGCACTTACACATTTCATAAAAGTGTTGGTCATGCATTCTTTTAGTACCAAATGGATTATGACTAGATATTTTTCAGACTCTTGATCATGCACTTACTAAACTTATGTCAATTTTATTCAAGTTATGAGATTGCATAGACTAAACATTCGTATTCCCAAATTTTATTCAAGTGTTGATCTCGCAAGTACTAAATTTTTGCATCAAATTGAATCTATCCATATGCTCATCTAGCATGTACTGGATTTCATTATACCAAATTAATTATCACAAGCAAATTTCCGGAGTCTTGATCTTGCATTTAATAGACTTTTGTTAGTTTCAAAATTATATGATGCAAAATGAAATTTCAATGACTAAACAATTGCACTTACACATTTCATAAAAGTGCTGTTCATGCATTCTATTAGTACCAAATGAATTATGACTAGATAATTTTCGGATCGTTGATCATGAACTTACTAAACTTATGTAGTTTCAAATTTTATATTCAAGCTATGAGATTGCATATAGACTAGCTTCGTAGTCCCAAATTTTATTCAAGTGTTGATCTCGCAAGTACTAAAATTTTGCTTTCAGGACCAACGGGGAATGTCCGGCGCTGCGCTCATTCCTTCAAAAACAAGGAATTGTGTTCTGCCTCGTTGACAAGAGAGTAGATTTTATAAAGTTATATTACGAAAAGATTATAATTCCTAGGGAGAACTGGATCGATTTCCAGGAATTTGTCAACGTCAAAGGTCTCAACGAGAGAGGAAATTTAATGAGGGATGGAATGGCTAGTCTTGCAACTAGCATCATCGACGAGTCGTACAGCCAGATGAAGAACAAATTCCCTCCAGAGAGGCACGATTACTGGGAAGAGCGGCCGTTGTCTGATTTAAACCTGGAGTATGCAGCTAAAGATGCTTACGTGAGCTACCAGCTCTACGTTAAGATATGGTTCTTCCTGCGTTACCTTGTGTTTTGCCCCGGTTGCAAGAAGGAAGACACGCTGAGGGGACATTGATGTCTACGGGAGCTTCTATTCTTGTAGACAGTGCTGGGCCTCCAAGAGCAGAGGTTTGTAGAACAGCAGCAAGTTTCCCTTAAGTGGATCACCCAAGGTTTATCGAACTCAGGGAGGAAGAGGTCAAAGATATCCCTCTCATGCAACCATGCAACCACAAAGCAAGAATTCTCTTGTGTCCCCAACACACCTAATAGGTGCACTAGTTCGGCGAAGAGATAGTGAAATACATGTGGTATAAATAAGTATGAGCAGTGGCAACGGCACCGAAAAGTGCTTTGCCCAGGACGATAGAACAAGCGATAGTAACACAGCAGAGTAGTAACGCAGAAAAACAAGAAACAAGCAGCGATAGCGATATTTAGGAACAAGGCCTAGGGATTAGACTTTCACTAGTGGACACTCTCAACTTTGATCACATAACAGAATAGATAAATGCATACTCTACACTCTCTTGTTGGATGATGAACACCACTAATTGCGTAGGATTACACGAACCCTCAATGCCGGAGTTAACAAGCTCCACAATATTCAATGTTCATATTTAAATAACCTTAGAGTGGATGACAGATCAACACAACTAAACCAAGTACTAACATAGCATGCACACTGTCACCTTCACATTATGTAGGAGGAATAGATCACATCAATACATCATAGCAATAGTTAACTTCGTAATCTACAAGAGATCATAATCATAGCCTACGCCAAGTACTAACACAGATGCACACACTGTCACCATTACACCGTGCAGGAGGAATAAACTACTTTAATAACATCACTAGAGTAGCATGCAGATATATTGTGATACAAAACACATTGCAATCATAAAGAGATATAAATAAGCACTTCACTATGCCATTCATAACAGTGAATAAGTATTCTGTGAAATATAGCCTAAGAACCCACACGGTGCACACACTGTCACCTTTACACACGTGGGACAAGGAGTCTCCGGAGATCACATAAGTAAAACCCACTTGACTAGCATAATGACATCTAGATTACAAGCATCATCATATGAATCTCAATCATGTAAGGCAGCTCATGAGATTATTGTATTGAAGTACATATGAGAGAGATTAACCACATAGCTACCGGTACAGCCCCGAGCCTCGATGGAGAACTACTCCCTCCTCATGGGAGACAGCTGCGTTGATGGAGATGGCGGTGGTGTCGATGGAGAAGCCTTCCGGGGGCACTTCCCCGTCCCGGCGGCGTGCCGGAACAGAGACTCCTGTCCCCCAGATCTTGGCTTCGCGATGGCGGCGGCTCTGGAAGGTTTCTCGTACCGTGTCTTTTCCGTATCGAGGTTTTAGGTCAGGGACCTTTTTATAGGCGAAGAGGCGGAGTCGGAAGGTCAACGAGGCGACGACACCACAGGGGGGCGCGGCCCCCCTCTGGCCGCGCCGGGCTATCGTCTGGGGCCCACAGGGCCCCCCTCTGGCGACTCTCGGGTGTTCTGGATGCTTCCGGGGATTCTAAGATGCTGGGCATTGATTTCGTCCGATTCCGAGAATATTTCCTTACTAGGATTTCTGAAACCAAAAACAGCAGAAAACAGCAACTGGCCCTTCGGCATCTCGTCAATAGGTTAGTTCCGGAAAACGAATAAATATGACATAAAGTATGCATAAAACATGTAGATATCATCAATAATGTGGCATGGAACATAAGAAATTATCGATACGTCGGAGACGTATCAGACATCTGTGTGACAAATGCAATGCAGCAGAGATCGAAGTTGAACGTGCACAGAAAAATGCTGCAGCTGAAATAGCAAGGTTAAATGCTGAACTTGCAAGCGTGCAGGCTGAACTAGCAAGCTTGAAGGCAGCAGCTTCCAGCGACAACACCCAGCAGACAAGTCCCCCTCATGGCAAGCGGAGGAAGATGAATGATGAGCAGTGGCTGGAGAGTACTGATGCGTCGAAGAGTAGTGATTATTGGCAGAACCTGAGGAAGTCGTGGACTAGTGATGAGCAGAAGAGTGATGATCCATGGACGACGGAGATGAGTGATCAGCAGAGCCCGAAGAGTGATAATCCGTGGCTGACGAAGCCAGGCAATTATTAACGACTTCTCCAAGATCCATGCCTAGTTAATTATTTGTATTTGCTTGTCAAGAAACTTTGCTTCTATCGTCTGTTTCTTTATGAAGCATCTATTGCTTCTGGTTTGTAAAAAGTACTTTTTAGTTTGAAACCAGAACCTCCTTATTGTAATTAATAAGTACCTAGTTATTTGTTTTATGAAGCATCTATTGCTTCTGGTTTGTAAAAAGTACTTTTTAATTAGTTGAAACCCCGTAACCTCCTTCCGGTATGGCGTGTTTCCCGGAAATGCGCAGACGACACTTCGGAAAGGTTCTGGCGAGGTATAAGGGGGAACTCCCGCCCGCCTGGCGTCACCTGTGGGAATAATCTTGACGTTGCATGTGCCAAAAACTTTCCACTACACATTCCTATGGTATAAACAAACTCAAATGAAGCAAAAAGTAGAATGGTCCACCCCCATTGGGATCGAGTCAATGGGCTAGACCGCGGGGACAACAAATTCACGTTTGGCGGGATATCCCGCTACTCCGAGTGTCGAAATCCCCCCAAACTTGTTTGTGCACCTATATGCTAATCATAAAAATGTTGTGGTATGTTGCAAGGTCCAGCATTTGACACCCCGGGGTATGGGGTGCTTCCCGGAAATGCGCAGACGACACTTCGGAAGGTTCTGGCGAGGTATAGGCCGGGGGAACTCCCGCGTGGCGTCACCCTGTGGGAATCTTGACGTTGCATGTGCCAAACACTTTCCACTACATGTTCCTATGGTATAAACAAACTCAAATGAAGCAAAAAGTAGAATGATCCACCCCCGTTGGGATCGAGTCAATGGGCTAGACCGCGCGGGGACAACAGATTCACGTTTGTCGTGATCCCGCGACTCCGAGTGTCGAAATCCCCCCCCCCCCCCCAAACTTGTTTGTGCACCTATATGGTAAGCATAAAAATGTTGTGGTCCAGCATTTGACACCCCGGGGTATGGGGTGCTTCCCGGAAATGCGCAGACAACACTTCGGAAGGTTCTGGCGAGGTATAGGGGGTGAACTGCCGCGTGGCGTCACCCTGTGATAATCTTGACGTTGCATGTGCCAAAAACTTTCCACTACATGTTCCTATGGTATAAACAAACTCAAATGAAGCAAAAAGTAGAATGGTCCACCCCAGTTGGGATCGAGTCAATGGGGTAGACCGCGGGGACAACAGATTCGCGTTTTTTTGTGAAGGAGCTACATGGTGCGCATTTTAATTTAGTATTGCGCGAGACCTCCGCGTAGCGGTAGGATACCTCCTACGCACCACCTATCACATGCCATATGCGCACGGTAGCCATCTGGGAATCCCTCCCGCTTCTTGCGGTGTCCCGCCGAATCCGCTGGAAACTGACCGGATTTGAACTGGGGCCACACTTTCCTTGGCTCAATAAATGGAGGGAAAAATGTTTTTAGGTCTAGGACGCGTCATTTTATGTGCTAAATGTTTTCCGTTTCGCGCGTTAGCGGACAGGTGCACGCGCGCGCCCGGTACGGCCATACCGCATGTCCCGGCGGTCCCGTTTTGCGCAGTTGGCAAAGTAAACGGAGCCAAAAAATCGAGCGGAGCCGCGTGGCATCATTTTATGTGTCCTAGTAACCACTTCAAAAGAAGGAATTGGGATACGGCAATTATCTTGAAAAACCCTTCACGAATAGGGCTATCATGTCCGGAGTTCTATGGCTTTTAGGGGAAATGAGTAGGAAACGGCCTGCTTCACCACATAGTTTGTCGGAACGAGGCCATATTTGGCACGTGCGTGGACCTTAGGATGGGAAGCAAGGCCCCTATCGCGGATTTCCAATCCAAACCACGGGCGACGGTTTTTCCATTTTCGGGGTGCCGGAAGGGCTTTTTTGTGAAGGAGCTACATGGTGCGCATTTTAGTATTGCGCGAGACCTCCACGCAGCGGTAGGATACCTCCTACGCACCACCTATCACATGCCATATGCGCGCAATAGCCATCTGGGAATCCCTTCCGCTTCCTGCGGTGTCCCGCCTAATCGCTGGAAACTGACCGAATTTGAACTGGGGCCACACTTTCCTTGGCTCAATAAATGGAGGGAAAAATGTTTTTAGGTCTAGGAAGCGTCATTTTATGTGCTAAATGTTTTCCGTTTCGCGCGTTGGCGGACGGGTGCACGCGCGCGCCCGGTACGGCCATACCGCATGTCCCGGCGGCCCCGTTTTGCGCAGTTGGCAAAGTAAAAAAAAGCCAAAAAATTCGAGCGGAGCCGCGTGGCGTCATTTTATGTGTCCTAGTAACCACTTCAAAAAACGGAATTGGGATACGGCAATTATCATGAAAACCCCTTCACGAATAGGGCTATCACGTCCAGAGTTCTATGGCTTTTAGGGGAAATGAGTAGGAAACGGCCTGTTTCACCACATAGTTTGTCGGAACGAGGCCATATTTGGCACGTGCGTGGACCTTAGGATGGGAAGCAGGGCCCTTATCGCGGATTTCCAAGCCGAACCACGGGGGACGGTTTTTCCATTTTCGGGGTGCCGGAAGGGCTTTTTTTGTGAAGAGCTACATGGTGCGCATTTTAGTATTGCACGAGACCTCCGTGCAGCGGTAGGATACCTCCTACGCACCACCTATCACATGCCATATGCGCGTGGTAGCCATCTGGGAATCCCTCCCGCTTCCTGCGGTGTCCCGCCGAATCCGCTGGAAACTGACCGGATTTGAACTGGGGCCACACTTTCCTTGGCTCAATAAATGGAGGGGAAAATGTTTTTAGGTCTAGGACGCGTCATTTTATGTGCTAAATGTTTACCGTTTCGCGCTTTGGCGGACGGGTGCACGCGCGCTCCCGGTACGGCCATACCGCATATCCCGGCGGCCCCGTTTTGCGCAGTTGGCAAAGTAAACGAAGCCAAAAAAAAATCGAGCGGAGCCGCGTGGCGTCATTTTATGTTTCCTAGTAACCACTTCAAAAGGCGGAATTGCGATACGGCAATTATCTTGAAAAACCCTTCACGAATAGGGCTATCACGTCCGGAGTTCTATGGCTTTTAGGGGAAATGAGTAGGAAACGGCCCGTTTCACCACATAGTTTGTCGGAACGAGGCCATATTTTGCATGTGCATGGAACTTAGGATGGGAAGCAAGGCCCCTATCGCGGATTTCCAATCCGAACCACGGGCGGCGGTTTTTCCATTTTCGGGGTACCGGAAGGGCTTTTTTTGTGAAGGAGCTACATGGTGCGCATTTTAGTATTGCGCGAGACCTCTACGCAGCGGTAGGATACCTCCTACGCACCACCTATCACATGCCATATGCGCGTGGTAGCCATCTGGGAATCCCTCCCGCTTCCTGCGGTGTCCCGCCGAATCCGCTGGAAAACTGACCGGATTTGAACTGGGGCCACACTTTCCTTGGCTCAATAAATGGAGGGAAAAATGTTTTTAGGTCTAGGACGCGTCATTTTATGTGCTAAATGTTTTCCGTTTCGCGCGTTGGTGGACGGGTGCACGCGCGCGCCCGGTACGGCCATACCGCATGTCCAGGCGGCCCCGTTTTGCGCAGTTGGCAAAGTAAACCGAGCCAAAAAAATCGAGAGGAGCCGCGTGGTGTCATTTTATGTGTCCTAGTAACCACTTCAAAAGACGGAATTGGGATACAGCAATTATCTTGAAAAACCCTTCACGAATAGGACTATCACGTCCGGAGTTCTATGGCTTTTAGGGGAAATGAGTAGGAAACGGCATGTTTCACCACATAGTTTGTCGGAACGAGGCCATATTTGGCACGTGCGTGGACCTCAGGATGGGAAGCAAGGCCCCTATCGCGGATTTCCAATCCGAACCACGGGCGACGGTTTTTCCATTTTCGGGGTGCCGGAAGGGCTTTTTTGTGAAGGAGCTACATGGTACGCATTTTAGTATTGCGCGAGACCTCCGCGCAGTGGTAGGATACCTCCTACGCACCACCTATCACATGCCATATGCGCGCGGTAGCCATCTGGGAATCCCTCCCGCTTCCTGCGGTGTCCCGCCGAATCCGTTGGGAACTGACCGGATTTGAACTGGGGCCACACTTTCCTTGGCTCAATAAATGGATGGGAAAATGTTTTTAGGTATAGGACGCATCATTTTATGTGCTAAATGTTTTCCGTTTCACGCGTTGGCGGACGGGTGCACGCGCGCGCTCGGTACGGCCATACCGCATGTCCCGGCGGCCCCGTTTTGAGCAGTTGGCAAAGTAAACGGAGCCAAAAAATCGAGCGGAGCCGCGTGACGTCATTTTATGTGTCCTAGTAACCACTTCAAAAGACGGAATTGGGATACGGCAATTATCTTGAAAAACCCTTCACGAATAGGGCTATCACGTCCGGAGTTCTATGGCTTTTAGGGGAAAACTAGTACAAATGCCCGTGCGTTGCCACGGGTCCTCAAATTTTATTTCTCAATGCACATATATAATTTACAACTTACTATGAAAATTTATAACACGGCGAAACAACGAAAAGGGTGGGCCACTATATTTCCTCTTGACATGTCAATAGATGCAAAACTTCACGTGTCTGAAAAAAAGCAACAATATATTCCACAAACCAATAAGATTTTATCTCGCTTAAAGCATATTTTGATAACCGACATAATTGACATCATTTAAATATGAAATAATCACGCTACTAATACATTTGTACTAATAAATATATCTAGTCCTTAATACTCCGTATATATTTGTACACCTAGTATATTGATTCACAAAATGGCGTTGACGTGGGGTCGGTATCCATCCAAGGTGCCCTCTGGGCTGTGATCTCAGAGTAAAGTAATCAGTGCAAAATAAATAACCATTTAGATTGTCAGAATCCCATGAAATAAGATGATGGATATAGTACATAATTTTATTCATTGTGGTTGTAAGATAAGGCTATTCAGTGTCGGTACTTACATGTAAACACAGAGCAAAACATGCTAACTACACACCTTCAGACGAATTTATCATTTGGAATCGGAGATGAACTGCCAAACGAGCAAGTGCATCAGATACGAATGTCAAATAAGGGTACATTCTTTGTAAAATCAGATAGAGCACGTAGATGTTAAGGTTCTGAAGCTAATCATTCACTCTGTGGCCAGGGATATCCTGCTGCAATTTCGCGACGAACCTACACATATGGAGAAGAAAGTGAATTGGTGAATTGCCCCTAAACGTGGAAATACAACAGCTCCATACAATACTTGTGTTTCGTTCAGAACGGTCAAGCCTAACTACTCAATTTTTGACGATAATCAAATGGACATGAGCCATGGCAGACTCTTTTTCTTCTAATTGATGATAAACTGATGAACACTCCAAGAAAATCATGATGTACTATGCCATGAAAGGAATACTTACATCAAATTTTGCCCCTCTCAAATTCTGAAAAGTTTGCTAGGCATTGGAGGCAACTCACATGGCCATGTGCACTATTTCAATGTGTCCATCGACTTATTCCTCTCTCCAAACTGAAATTTAAATTTAAAATTAGAAGGATTTACCAAGTAGAGTTATGAGATTACCTAGTATAGTTATAAGATTTTGCATTGGAGGGCATGAGAAAAGTTGCCATTAGCAAATCCGCTGCTGGTCTCCTCCCAAGTGTCGCACGTGCATCCATACAAAATTGTAATGGAGGAAGTTAGCATCAATAAATTCTCGTTGTTACCAAAGTTACTATTCTTCTGGTAAGGGAGAATAATTTGTGTAAAACACTGGTGGATTGAATATCAAGTCAAATTGAAGATCAAAATAGGGATTCAGGTGCAGTTCCTATAATACCAAGTTTTCCATTTTGAGACAAAGAAGCTTGTTCTTCTTTAACTTTTTCCCCCAAAAGCGTGTATGCTCTTTCTAAAAAAATAAGAATACAAGATGGTTCAGGCCTAAGTATCCAAAAATAGTCTGCTGCTGAAATCAACTGATCACATTTTTACCAGATAAGTCACCTCTCTTCAACTGATCACATCAGGCCGCTACGTACCTGAGCCATATCCGATCTCTCAACAGAAGAACAACATCATATCCTCATAATGCAAAGGATTATACATAATCTTCAGACCTAAAAAACCGAGAGGTCTCATAATAAAATCTTGCAATATCACAAAACATCTTATTCACATAATTCTGCTCACTTTCATTAAATAATATTGAAAGAAGCTAAGAAATCATAGTAAGCACATGAAGCGGTAAGAATCATCTAAAAAAAAAGTTGTAAGAATAGACAATCATAGCTGAGACACAGCATGTAGTCCACCAGTGTCAGGTGTGATACAACAATGACAATCAAAAAACAAAAATAACTTTTCAGAATAAAGCATATGATAAAGTACATGAAAATTGAAGGATCGATACGCTCTGGTACAACTGCATCTGAAAAGAACAACCAAAGTGAAGATGATGTGGATTTCCACCGCCAGATCTCTGACCCAGCATGGACATCAAGGTATACTTCTGCATCTTTATTAGTTAACAACTCAACATACACATTAGATACCAACAAGCTTTTTCGTAATCTCTGCGTTAACATTATGAATCACACCAGTAAGACAATCCACCTTTGAATTGGGAACCAAATAGAAAAATCTATGGAGAAGAACAAATTAACCGGACTAAGATATTCTCACCTTTGGTCCAATAAACTCACTGCAGTGATACAATTGACAAATTACATGTGCCATAATATGATGGTACATATACCTTCTGGAAAAAAAAACTCATTACAAAACACCAGTTAACGATCCCATAAATCAATTTACCGATCCACTCTAGCCAAGACTGGCTTCATCATACATTACATGGACTCAGTTGTTACAGTAAGGGTAATAATTGAACTACATATTATTTGCAACATCACACCGTTTGTAGCCACTTTTTTGCAATAACTGAGAATTGAACTAAAAAATGGTCAAGGTCATTTAGCTCACCTTAGGTGGCGGGTACAAAAGGTGGCTGGTATAAAATGAAGAAGCGTATCTGCTTTGCGCACCATGTAAGTATATAGGAATAACTCAATCACAAACACCACCAGAAAATACCTTCCTGTGGAGCTCGACATCAAAGCTTCCGTAGCATCTCGCGGGAGCTCGTCGACGCAGAGGCTACCACCTGGGTCACCTCCAAAGGTTGTGGTCATCAACTTGTGCATCGACCTCTCGGTGTGGAGCTCTAACCCGCCATGGACATGATGTCAGCGATGAGCAGCGAGTGTAGTCAATATACACATGCACGCAATAACCAGACATCGATTTCTTCCCTAAAATCACAAACTATAATTGTATATATATGTGTGCCTAACAGAGCATATATGCATATCAATGAACTTAGAATACTGTTAAGTTATTATTCCCGATAGCATAAAATAGATCTCGTTACTTGGTGAATGAGTGATTTGCTTACATCTCTAAATAAATTGTTCAGCAAAGAAAATGGGATAAACTGAGCCATTTAAAATGAGACTAACAATGCATATTGCTTAAATACAGAACTAAAGATGCCACCATGCCAGAACAGATCACAACATCTTCAGTCCAACTGCCATCTAATCAGGGGACTAACAAATCTCTACCTATTTAGTTACCTATGAAAAACAAATCTATTGGAAAGTAAGCATGTGCAGAAAACAAATCCAATTGAAAATTTTCCTTTCTTGTTTACTTCTGCCAGTTGAGAGCTAGGACTTATGCAAGCTTCCTGTAAACAAAAGAAGCCATTGTGCTATTTGATGCAGCACACTCTAGCCACATGAGTGGAATACTTACTCGCTGCATATATTCAGACATGTATACGTTGAGAGTCTTGAGGAAATTTCAGTAGGTGATGGTAGTAGTGCTATGACAGAAGATCCAACAATTTAATCATTTGATCACATAACCTGAAGAAAATAATTTACCAAGATTTGAAGAGGAAACCTAGAGGAGACAATATCCAGCGTGTAGATAGAGGCAGGGATCGGATCTGGAGAAGCCTCCCTCTAAGATAAATTGACAGAAAAAGTTCAGAAGCCTAATCACTACTTCTTGAAGGCCAGTGACCTTTGGTGGCGAACGGCAGATGCGCCGGAGTGATGGGACAGATAGCTAGGGAGTGGAGAGAAGGCAAGGACGAGACACACACTGACCTAGATCTTGATACTCGTCGCCACCAACCAGGGTTCGCCGATGGCCGGTGCCGAGGAGGTGGAGGTTGCGCGACCCTAAGGGCTCCTTATGCAATGCCCTGGGCGCGTGCACCACCGCGGCGCGCGCCCATGCGCAAGCACCTCTGGCCGGCAGGGCTCTTCCACCGAGATCGCGCTCAACTCCAGCCGCCTTGCCACGAGTTGCCGTACTCGCTCTGTGAGAGAGGCCTGGCACATATCAGAGGAGGGCCGATGTCTAGCCGCCGCAATCGTCGAGGCTCTAGGAGCTACTGGCTGCCGCCATCGCTCGATGCGCGTGTCAGTGGTCGACGAGCTCCTTGACGCGGCACGCCCCGCAGGCTCCAGGGACTCCACCGTCGCGTGCTTCCCCTCGCCAATCGCGCCACCTCACATGATCTGGTCATCCCTGCGCGCCACCACGCCTCCTCTGTCCCGCCACCGCGACCCTGCGCGCCCACTCGCCTCCTCCGGCCTGTCACCGCCGTCTCGCGTCATGATGTTGTGTAATTGGTGGGATCCCGTGATTGGTTTAGTTTCCTTTCTAATGGTAATCAATTATGATGGTGCAGTGATTTCTTTCTGATTTACTTTACTTTCCTTATGATTCTGTGATTCTGTTCCCTGATGTTA
Organism: Lolium rigidum; assembly: GCF_022539505.1. Lineage (NCBI taxonomy): Eukaryota > Viridiplantae > Streptophyta > Magnoliopsida > Poales > Poaceae > Lolium > Lolium rigidum. Next base: position 179,497,546 of record NC_061513.1, on the reverse strand, counting down.
CGGTGATTAATTCATTAATTGGTGCGGTGGAGAGAGGAATAAGCCATGGCAGACTCTTTTTCTTCTAATTGACGATAAACTGATGAACACTCCAAGGAAATCATGATGTACTATGCCATGAAAGGAATACTTACATCAAATTTTGCCCCTCTCAAATTCTGAAAAGCTTGCTAGGCATTGGAGGCAACTCACATGGCCATGTGCACTACTTCAATGTGTCCATCGACTTATTCCTCTCTCCAAACTGAAATTTAAATTTAAAATTAGAAGGATTTACCAAGTAGAGTAATGAGATTACCTCGTATAGTTATAAGATTTTGCATTGGAGGGCATGAGAAAAGTTGCCATTAGCAAATCCGCTGTTGGTCTCCTCCCAAGTGTCGCACGCGCATCCATACAAAATTGTAATGGAGGAAGTTAGCATCAATAAATTCTCGTTGTTACCAAAGTTACTATTCTTCTGGTAAGGGAGAATAATTTGTGTAAAACACTGGTGGATTGAATATCAAGTCAAATTGAAGATCAAAATAGGGATTCAGGTGCAGTTCCTATAATACCAAGTTTTCCATTTTGAGACAAAGAAGCTTGTTCTTCTTTAACTTTTTCCCCCAAAAGCGTGTATGCTCTTTCTAAAAAAAATAAGAATACAAGATGGTTCAGGCCTAAGTATCCAAAAATAGTCTGCTGCTGAAATCAACTGATCACATTTTTACCAGATAAGTCACCTGTCTTCAACTGATCACATCAGGCCGCTACGTACCTGAGCCATATCCGATCTCTCAACAGAAGAACAACATCATATCCTCATAATGCAAAGGATTATACATAATCTTCAGACCTAAAGAACCGAGAGGTCTCATAATAAAATCTTGCAATATCACAAAACATCTTATTCACATAATTCTGCTCACTTTTATTAAATAATATTGAAAGAAGCTAAGAAATCATAGTAAGCACATGAAGCGGTAAGAATCATCTAAACAAAAAGTTGTAAGAATAGACAATCATAGCTGAGACACAGCATGTAGTCCACCAGTGTCAGGTGTGATACAACAATGACAATCAAAAAAAAAATAACTTTTCAGAATAAAGCATATGATAAAGTACATGAAAATTGAAGGATCGATACGCTCTGGTACAACTGCATCTGAAAAGAACAACCAAAGTGAAGATGATGTGGATTTCCACCGCCAGGTCTCTGACCCAGCATGGACATCAAGGTATACTTCTGCATCTTTATTAGTTAACAACTCAACATACACATTAGATACCAACAAGCTTTTTCGTAATCTTTGCGTTAACATTATGAATCACACCAGTAAGACAATCCACCTTTGAATTTGGAACCAAATAGAAAAATTTATGGAGAAGAACAAATTAATCGGACTAAGATATTCTCACCTTTGGTCCAATAAACTCACTGCAGTGATACAATTGACAAATTACATGTGCCATAATATGATGGTACATATACCTTCTGGAAAAAAAAACTCATTACAAAACACCAGTTAACGATCCCATGAATCAATTTACCGATCCACTCTAGCCAAGACTGGCTTCATCATACATTACATGGACTTAGTTGTTACAGTAAGGGTAATAATTGAACTACATATTATTTGCAACATCACACCATTTGTAGCCACTTTTTTGCAATAACTGAGAATTGAACTAAAAACTGGTCAAGGTCATTTAGCTCACCTTAGGTGGCTGGTACAAAAGGTGGCTGGTATAAAATGAAGAAGCATATCTGCTTTGCGCACCATGTAAGTATATAGGAATAACTCAATCACAAACACCACCAAAAAATACCTTCCCATGGAGCTCGACATCAAAGCTTCCGTAGCATCTCGCGGGAGCTCGTCGACGCAGAGGCTACCACCTGGGTCACCTCCAAAGGTTGTGGTCATCAACTAGTGCATCGACCTCTCGGTGTGGAGCTCTAACCCGCCATGGACATGACGTCAGAGCTCATCTACGCTGAGCAGCGAGTGTAGTCAATATACACATGCACGCAATAACCAGACATCGATTTCTTCCCTAAAATCACAAACTATAATTGTATATATCTGTGTGCCTAACAGAGCATATATGCATATCAATGAACTTAGAATACTGTTAAGTTCTTATTCCCGATAGCATAAAATAGATCTCGTTACTTGGTGAATGAGTGATTTTCTTATATCTCTAAATAAATTGTTCAGCAAAGAAAATGGGATAAACTGAGCCATTTAAAATGAGATTAACAATGCATATTGCTTAAATACAGAACTAAAGATGCCACCATGCCAGAACAGATCACAACATCTTCAGTCCAACTGCCATCTAATCAGGGGACTAACAAATCTCTACCTATTTAGTGTACCTATGAAAAACAAATCTATTGGAAAGTAAGCATGTGCAGAAAACAAATCCAATTGAAAATTTTCCTTTCTTGTTTACTTCTGCCAGTTGAGAGCTAGGACTTATGCAAGCTTCCTGTAAACAAAAGAAGCAATTGTGCTGTTTGATGCAGCACACTCTAGCCACATGAGTGGAATACTTACTCGCTGCATATATTCAGACATGTATACGTTGAGAGTCTTGAGGAAATTTCAGTAGGTGATGGTAGTAGTGCTATGACAGAAGATCCAACAATTTAATCATTTGATCACATAACCTGAAGAAAATAATTTGCCAAGATTTGAAGAGGAAACCTAGAGGAGACAATATCCAGCGTGTAGATAGAGGCAGGGATCGGACCTGGAGAAGCCTTCCTCTAAGATAAACTGACAGAAAAAGTTCAGAAGCCTAATCACTACTTCGCGTCTAGCATGGACCAGACATGTTTGAAGGCCAGTGACCTTTGGTGGCGAACGGCAGATGCGCCGGAGTGATGGGACAGATAGCTAGGGAGTGGAGAGAAGGCAAGGACGAGACACACACTGACCTGGATCTTGATGCTCGTCGCCACCAACCAGGGTTCGCCGATGGCCGGTGCCGAGGAGGTGGAGGTTGCGCGACCCTAAGGGCTCCTTGTGCAACGCCCTGGGCGCGTGCACCACCGCGGCGCGCGCCCATGCGCAAGCACCTCTGGCCGGCAGGGCTCTGCCGCCGAGATCGCGCTCAACTCCAGCCGCCTTGCCACGAGTTGCCGTACTCGCTCTGTGAGAGAGGCCTGCCACATATCAGAGGAGGGTCGATGTCTAGCCGCTGCAATCGTCGAGGCTCTAGGAGCTACTGGCTGCCGCCATCGCTCGATGCGCGTGTCAGCGGTCGACGAGCTCCTTGACGTGGCACGCCCCGCAGGCTCCAGGAACTCCACCGTCGCGTGCTTCCCCTCGCCAATCGTGCCACCTCCCACCATGATCTGGTCATCCCTGCGCGCCACCACGCCTCCTCTGTCCCGCCACCGCGACCCTGCGCGCCCACTCGCCTCCTCCGGCCTGTCACCGCCGTCTCGCATCATGATGTTGTGTAATTGGTGGGATCCCGTGATTGGTTTAGTTTCCTTTCTAACGGTAATTAATTATGATGGTGCATTGATTTCTTTCTGATTTACTTTACTTTCCTTATGATTCCGTGATTCTGTTCCCTGATGTTACGGTGATTAATTGGTGCGGTGGAAGGGCAAAAGGGTCATATGTAAAATATGTAGGACGAAACCTTTTGATCGGAGGAAACAGAACCAGTTCCTCATTTTTATATAGTAGAGATGTTTACTTCTGCCAGTTGAGAGCTAGGACGTATGCAAGCTTCCTGTAAACAAAAGAAGCAATTGTGCTGTTTGATGCAGCACACTCTAGCCACATGAGTGGAATACTTACTCGCTGCATATATTCAGACATGTATACGTTGAGAGTCTTGAGGAAATTTCAGTAGGTGATGGTAGTAGTGCTATGACAGAATATCCAACAATTTAATCATTTGATCACATAACCTGAAGAAAATAATTTGCCAAGATTTGAAGAGGAAACCTAGAGGAGACAATATCCAGCGTGTAGATAGAGGCAGGGATCGGACCTGGAGAAGCCTCCCTTTAAGATAAACTGACAGAAAAAGTTCAGAAGCCTAATCACTACTCCGCGTCCAGCATGGACCAGACATGTTTGAAGGCCAGTGACCTTTGGTGGCAAACGGCAGATGCGCCGGAGTGATGGGACAGATAGCTAGGGAGTGGAGAGAAGGCAAGGACGAGAGACACACTGACCTGGATCTTGATGCTCGTCGCCACCAACCAGGGTTCGCCGATGGCCGGTGCCGAGGAGGTGGAGGTTGCACGACCCTAAGGGCTCCTTGTGCAACGCCCTGGGCGCGTGCACCACTGCGGCGCGCGCCCATGCGCAAGCACCTCTGGCCGGCAGGGCTCTGCCGCCGAGATCGCGCTCAACTCCAGCCGCCTTGCCACGAGTTGCCGTACTCGCTCTGTGAGAGAGGCCTGCCACATATCAGAGGAGGGCCGATGTCTAGCCGCCGCAATCGTCGAGGCTCTAGGAGCTACCGGCTGCCGCCATCGCTCGATGCGCGTGTCAGCGGTCGATGAGCTCCTTGACACGGCACGCCCCGCAGGCTCCAGGGACTCCACCGTCGCGTGCTTCCCCTCGCCAATCGCGCCACCTCCCACCATGATCTGGTCATCCCTGCGCGCCACCACGCCTCCTCTGTCCCGCCACCGCGACCCTGCGCGCCCACTCGCCTCCTCCGGCCTGTCACCGCCGTCTCGCGTCATGATGTTGTGTAATTGGTGGGATCCCGTGATTGGTTTAGTTTCCTTTCTAATGGTAATCAATTATGATGGTGCAGTGATTTCTTTCTGATTTACTTTACTTTCCTTATGATTCCGTGATTCTGTTCCCTGATGTTACGGTGATTAATTGGTGCGGTGGAAGGGCAAAAGGGTCATATGTAAAATATGTAGGACGAAACCTTTTGATCGGAGGAAACAGAACCAGTTCCTCCTTTTTATATAGTAGAGAATATAGTAGAGATGAGTAGGAAACGGCCCGTTTCACCACATAGTTTGTCGGAACGAGACCATATTTGGCACGTGCGTGGACCTTAGGATGGGAAGCAAGGCCCCTGTCGCGGATTTCCAATCCGAACCACGGGCGACGGTTTTTCCATTTTCGGGGTGCAGGAAGGGCTTTTTTTTGTGAAGGAGCTACATGGTGCGCATTTTAGTATTGCGCAAGACCTCCGCGCAGCGGTAGGATACCTCCTACGCACAACCTATCAAATGCCATATGCGCGCGGTAGCCATCTGGGAATCCCTCCCGCTTCCTGCGGTGTCCCGCCGAATCCGCTGGAAACTGACCGGATTTGAACTGGGACCACACTTTCCTTGGCTCAATAAATGGAGGGGAAAATGTTTTTAGGTCTAGGACCCGTCATCTTATGTGCTAAATGTTTTCCGTTTCGCGCGTTGGCGGACGGGTGCACGCGCGCACCCGGTACGGCCATACCGCATGTCCCGACGGCCCCGTTTTCCACAGTTGGCAAAGTAAACGGAGCCAAAAAATCGAGCGGAGCCGCGTGGCGTCATTTTATGTGTCCTAGTAACCACTTCAAAAGACGGAATTGGGATACGGCAATTATCTTGAAAAACCCTTCACGAATAGGGCTATCACGTCCGGAGTTCTATGGCTTTTAGGGGAAATGAGTAGGAAACGGCCAGTTTCACCACATAGTTTGTCGGAACGAGGCCATATTTGGCACGTGCGTGGACCTTAGGATGGGAAGTAAGGCCCCTGTCGCGGATTTCCAATCCGAACTACGGGCGACGGTTTTTCCATTTTCGGGGTGCCGGAAGGGCTTTTTTTGTGAAGAAGCTACATGGTGCGCATTTTAGTATTGCGCGAGACCTCCGCGCAGCGGTAGGATACCTCCTACGCACCACCTATCACATGCCATATGCGCGCGGTAGCCATCTGGGAATCCCTCCCGCTTCAAGCGGTGTCCCGCCGAATCGGTCGGAAGCCGACCGGATTTGAACTGGGGCCACACTTTCCTTGGCTCAATAAATGGAGGGAAAAATGTTTTTAGGTCTAGGACGCGTCATTTTATGTGCTAAATGTTTTCCGTTTCGCGCGTTGGCGGGCGGGTGCACGCGCGCGCCCGGTACGGCCATACCGCTTGTCCCGGCGGCCCCGTGTTGCGCAGTTGGCAAAGTAAACGGAACCAAAAAGTCGAGCGGAGCCACGTGGCATCATTTTATGTGTCCTAGTTACCACTTCAAAAGACGGAATTGGCATACGGCAATTATCTTGAAAACCCTTCACGAAAAGGGCTATCACGTCCGTACTTTTATGGCTTTTAGGGGAAATGAGTAGGAAATGGCCCGTTTCACCACATAGTTTGTCGGAACGAGGCCATATTTGGCACGTGCGTGGGCCTTAGGATGGGAAGCAAGGCCCCGGTCTCGGATTTCTAATCCGAAACACGGGCGACAGTTTTTCCATTTTCGGGGTGCTGGAATGGCTTTTTTTTGTGAAGGAGCTACATGGTGCGCATTTTAGTATTGCGCGAGACCTCCGCGCAGCGGTAGGATACCTCCTACGCACCATCTATCACATGCCATATGCGCGCGGTAGCCTTCTGGGAATCCCTCCCGCTTCCTGCGGTGTCCCGCCGAAGCCGCCGGAAGCCGACCGGATTTGAGCCGGGGCCACACTTTCCTTGGCTCAATAAATGGAGGGAAAAATGTTTTTAGGTCTAGGACGCGTCATTTTATGTGCTAAATGTTTTCCGTTTCGCGCGTTGGCGGACGGGTGCATGCGCGCGCCCGGTACGGCCATACCGCATGTCCCGGCGGCCCCGTTTTGCACAGTTGGCAAAGTAAACGGAGCCAAAAAGTCGAGCGGAGACGACATTCTAGGAGAATCCTTCACGATCGAACTGCCACGTTCGGAATCTTGATGTATATAGAATGGGATAAAGCTTGCATATGCCTTATGATAAGCATATAATTAGTGTGTGCAAGAGACATATATTATTTCACCTAATTAACCAAACATTTTCTGATTTTTTTATATAATTTAATTATTAAGGATTCTAGGAGTTTCATATATCTCTATATTATTATCATTAAAGGAATGAAGGTGACACACGTTTAATTACATGATATTCTGTTTTTAAAAATATTTTAACCTACACCAAATTATATGCATTATTGCACATTTAATTATTATTGTTTTGCACAAAAAAGCCCCAAAAATTCCCTCCTACTTAAATAAATTGATAGAGCCAAAACCCTCCAAAACCCCAAAACTCTCCCGCCCAGCTTCTCCCGCCAGCTCCAGCGAAATGTTTTGAATCCGCCCGCCACTAACCTAAGCTGGAAAGGAGGGCAAATGTCCGAAACGCCACTAACATAAGCTGGAAAGGAGGGACATTTCGATCAAATCCCGTACGAGCTCCCTCAATTCCCCAATTCCCCTCCCACTCCAGGTGCGATACGAACCCCAATTCCCCTCCCACTCCGCTCATCCCCACCCGCCGACGGCCACCGACGAGCGGCGCTCCGACGAGCGGAGAGCTACCCGCCGACGACGGCCGCGCGTGCGTAGACGCTCGCCACAAGATCTACAGGCGAGTTCCCTCCTCAACCCGACCCCCTCTTCTATGGCCTTTTCTTGGCCTGCTTAGGGTTTCGTCGGCCATGGCTAGGGTTACGGTTTGCTTGGCATGGCATGGTTAGGGTTAAGGATTTCGTGGCATGGCTTGTTTCCTTGGCTTGTCCGAGGGTCGGGGTTGCTCGGCTCGTCATGGTTCTTGCTGCAACCAGTCCATGATTGCTTCGGATCTTGCTTGGCATGTTCTTGCTGCAACCTGATCGATGATTGCTCGCGGATCTTGCTCGGCTCGGGCTCTGTAGATTTTAGATTTGGTTTTCTGCAGTCCCTATATGATTACCTGCTGCCGATCTTGGTTGCTATATGCAACCAGTCCATGGTTGCTTCGGATCTTGATTGGCATGTGTCTTGCTGCAACCAGTCGATGATTGCTGCGGATCTTGCTTGGTACAGTTCTTTACCAAGGCATGCCCTTTTATATTTCGTCGATGAACATTTATATTGCCCTTTTATCCCTGTGTTAATGAAACTTCTCCCAAACAAATTTTGGTTTCCCTGTGTTTATCTGTACATGCCTACAACTTTATCTGTGTACATGTCTATTGTTGTATGAAGGGATATGTCTAATGATTATAACCTGTTATCTTCTTAGGTAATACTATCAAGGTCTGACCTACTTCAAGGAGCAAGGTGAACCAGGTGATTGTTGATCAACATGAACCTATGTTGCTTGGTTCTTTAATTGCATCCATATGTTGTATCTGCTGTCACTAATTGTTATTCTTTTCGTGCCAACACATATCCAACCCATCAACATCAGGCATGGCAAAGACTGGGAAGAAGCAGCTGGCTGGTATGCGGCTTCATCCTAACATCATTGTGTCTAATTGATGCTTTTAATCGGGTGCTGGGTTTTTTTTTGGTTCTGTCTGAATATTTCTGTACCCTAGGATTAAATGAAACTAAAATCTGAAAATTTCTATGATTAAACATTTTACCTGAGTTGTTCGAGTTGGCTTGCTTCTATGCATTTCAACCATCAATCTAATGGTTACATATTTTTCTCATACATGTAAAGAAGCGCCCCTCACCGAGATAGAGAAGGACAGGGCTAGGACAATGATGCGGAACAACCGTGTCTTACAGTCCCTGGGTATCCCCGCCGTAGTGTCAATATTTAGGAAGTCACGTGGTGGTCGAGGTGGAGGTCGTTCCACACTTTCAAATGATGAGTCATCTGCCATAACACAAGGCGAGAGCTCAGATTATCATCCGAGCAATGACCAATTGGTTGACCAGGAGGATGGGGAGGTTGAAGGGAGTATAGGGGAACACATTGAGAAGGTGCATGCTGCTTATCATCTTTGGAGGGCTAGCATTACTTGTATCTGTTTTCTTATTTCTGTCTTGCTATAACCTGTGATGTAATCCCATTTTGTTTTGCTATTTTTGCGAGGAATTGAAGAATCCCAAGAGTAGAAAGAAAAAGGCATCTGTTAGAAAGAAAAGCCCAGGGAGGAGGAGTAAGAGGTTGCAAAAGGAACAAAGTTCATTGCCTCCTGTTAGAGTGTTTGCTGATGCTCCAGGAGGGAGAAAGAGGCATACGGAACACTGTTCTTGAGGCTCCTTCCAAAAGAGTCACCATGAGGACATCAAGTGAAGCGTCTGCAACCAACAATGAAGATACTCCGCCCCGCAACAATCGTAGTAGCTCACAGCAGATTGATGAAAGGATCGATGAAGCAACACTACAAGAAAAGTTCTGATAGACA
>NC_061513.1:179409594-179488124 GCF_022539505.1 Lolium rigidum | reverse complement strand
TTTATTGTTCATAGAGGATGACATGTGGGACCGACTTGCCGAACTTGCGTCGTCATCGTTTCAAAGGGGGCAGGGGATCAAAAGAAAAAGGCAAATAGCCGAAATTAGGGGAAAAAAATAAATCCAACAAAGGAAACTTTTATTGTTCATAGAGGATGACATGCGGGACCCATGAGCCAGCAACTTCCTCAACGTTTCAAAGGTGGCATGAGATCGAAAGAAAAAGGCAAGTGACCAAATATCAGGAGCCAAAAATAATCCAAGATTTATTGTACATAGAGGATGACATGTGGGTCCCATTTTGCAGCAGCGGTCTCAATGCTTGTAATGCGGCTTGAGATCAAAAGAAAAAGAAAGTAGCTAGTAATTAGGGGGTGAAAAAAAATCCAAGAAAAGAAAGTTGATGGACATAGAGGATGACATGCGGGTCCCTTGAGCCAACAACTTACTCAACGTTTCAAAGGGGGCAGGGGATCAAAAGAAAAAGGCAAGCCAAAATTCAGAGGGTGAAAAAAAATCCAACAAAGGAAACTTTTATAGCACATAGAGGATGACATGCGGGTCCCATGAGCCAGCAGGTCTCTCAACGTTTCAAACGTGGCATGAGATCGAAAGAAAAAGGCAAGTGAAAAAATATCGGGAGCCAAAAATAATTCAAGAAAAGAAAGTTTTATAGTACATAGAGGATGACATGCGGGTCCCATTTAGCAACGAGCGGTATCACCGTTTGAGAGGCGGCAGGGGATCGAAAGAAAAAGGCAAGTGAAAAAATATGAGCAGCCAAAAATAATTCAAGAAAAGAAAGTTTTATAGTACATAGAGGATGACATGCGGGTCCCATTTAGCAACAGCGGTATCACCGTTTGAGAGGCGGCAGGGGATCAAAAGAAAAAAGAAATTGCCAAAAATCGGAGGGTGAAAAAAAACCAAGAAAATGAACTTTTATAGTACATAGAGGATGACATGCGGGTCCCATGAGCCCGCAGGTTCCTCAACGTTTCAAACGTGGCATGAGATCGAAAGAAAAAGGTAAGTGACCAAATATGAGGTGCCAAAAATAATTCAAGAAAATAAAGTTTTATAGTACATAGAGGATGACATGCGGGTCCCATTTAGCAGCAGCGGTATCACCGTTTGAGAGGCGGCAGGGGATCGAAAGAAAAAGGTAAGTGACCAAATTTAGGTGCCAAAAATAATTCAAGAAAAGAAAGTTTTATAGTACATAGAGGATGACATGCGGGTCCCAGTTAGCAGCAGCGGTATCACCGTTTGAGAGGCGGCGGAAAGAAAAAGGCAAGTGACCAAATTTGAGGTGCCAAAAAAAACTCCAAGAAAAGAAAGTTTTATAGTACATAGAGGATGACATGCGGGTCCCATTTAGCAGCAGCGGTATCACCGTTTGAGAGGCGGCAGGGGATCGAAAGAAAAGGTAAGTGACCAAATTTGAGGTGCCAAAAAAACTCCAAGAAAAGAAAGTTTTATAGTACATAGAGGATGACATGCGGGTCCCATTTAGCGGCAGCGGTATCACCGTTTGAGAGGCGGCAGGGGATCGAAAGAAAAAGGCAAGTGACCAAATTTGAGGTGCCAAAAAAACTCCAAGAAAAGAAAGTTGATTGCACATAGAGGATGACATGCGGGTCCCATTTAGCGACAGCGGTCTCAACGTTTCCAAGGCGGCAAGGGATCAAAAGAAAAAGGAAGTAGCCGGAAATCGGGGGTCAAAAAAATCCAAGAATAGAAAGAATTTTGGTTCATAGAGGATGACATGCGGGACCCATGATCCTGCATCGTAAACGGCTCGATCGGAGAACGTTGAACGAGATGGCGCGATCGAGAAAAAAAACAATGCCAGAGAGGCTGCCATTTTGGCCCTACATCCCTCGGCGGTGCGGATTTGCGTTGACTCGGCCGGCGAACCCGAGATTTAGAGATGCACCACGTCCCGGGCCACCATACGCGAAGTTTTGGCCGCTTTCGTCGGGCTAGGTGGCCTCAAAAACGAGAAAAAAAAAGTTTTGACATGCACCACGGAGGGACCCAAAATCGTCGGCCATGGCACACCAGCAACCACGGCGCGACTTCAACTTCGTCGGCCATGGCAACTTTTCTTGTAGTGCAAGCACTGTTCGCAGGGACACATGTCCTACTGCATCTGATGTCATGGTCCATCAGCACTTTGATTTTTGGTGTGAAAGTGAGGATTTTCCAGGGCAAAGGGAGGTTTGACGGTGCAGTGATCACAACTAACTGGAGTGCTATGGTGCAGAAGAGCAAGATGAAGGCAAATGATATCTTTGTGTTTTGGTTCCACATTCGCGCCCGGGGCGGTCTCAAGTTGTATGTCAGGAAGCTCGAGAAATGAGCTAGCAGGCTGAACCTCTATAATTAAGCTAGTAGTACTATATATATGTGTGTATGAGCTCAAGTAATATGAGCGTCGAACCTCTTATCAATCGATCTGGTACTATCTAATGGCCTGTTGGTCGATGTAATGTGCTCAAGTAAATGAGCGTTGAACCTCCGGTAGTATCTATAATTAACGTGTCCTTTTGGTACTATGTTATTGAGCTCAAGGCTGGCACTATATATGTGTAATATAATGTGCTTTTGGTGGTCTATATATGCTGGAGTATATATAGATATATATAGTTTGCTAGCCATAATTAATTATTAGTCATATATTAGCATGTTGCTTAGCTAATGCTCCTGTACAAATTAACTGTTGTCCTAAATCAGTATCCCCTCTGATAGATTATGTAACAAGATCATATCCCTAACTAAAAAAAAGTTGCCTTAGTTCCACTATGTAAAGGATAAAGGATGGTAAGGTGACTAGATCTCTCCAATAGCTCCACTGGTTAACTGGCACGTTGACACATCTAGAGGTGCTGGGTTCGACTCCCAGCCCTCACACTTTTTGATTTTTTTTGGCGCCCAGGAGAAGCCCAAATATCCCTTCCGAATTCAACTCCCACTGATAACCTAGCAGAAATTCGAATCCAGTCGCTCGACGGCGGCGGTGGCGGTGGTCACCGGCCCCGTCCCTCTCCGACGACGAGCCCCGTCCCTCTCCGACGACGAGCCCCGTCCCTCTCCGACGACGAGCCCCTCCGCATCTCCCGGTCTGCACCCCTCTCATCTCTCCCCTCTCGATCTTTTCTTCTTCGTCAGTTCACAATACCTCCTACGCACCACCTATCACATGCCATATGCACGCGGTAGCCATCTGGGAATCCCTCCCGCTTCAAGCGGTGTCCCGCCGAATCGGCTGGAAACTGACCGGATTTGAACTGGGGCCACACTTTCCTTGGCTCAATAAATGGAGGGAAAAATGTTTTTAGGTCTAGGACGCTTCATTTTATGTGCTAAATGTTTTCCGTTGCGCGTTGGCGGGCGGGTGCACGCGCGCACCCGGTACGGCCATACCGCTTGTCCCGGCGGGCCCGTTTTGCGTAGTTGGCAAAGTAAACGGAACCGAAAAGTCGAGCGGAGCCACGTGGCATCATTTTATGTGTCCTAGTAACCACTTCAAAAGACGGAATTGGCATACGGCAATTATCTTGAAAAACCCTTCACGAAAAGGGCTATCACGTCCGTACTTTTATGGCTTTTAGGGGAAATGAGTAGGAAATGGCCCGTTTCACCACATAGTTTGTCGGAACGAGGCCATATTTGGCACGTGCGTGGGCCTTAGGATGGGAAGCAAGGCCCCGGTCTCGGATTTCTAATCCGAAACACGGGCGACAGTTTTTCCATTTTCGGGGTGCCGGAAGGGCTTTTTTTGTGAAGGAGCTACATGGTGCGCATTTTAGTATTGCGCGAGACCTCCGCGCAGCGGTAGGATACCTCCTACGCACCATCTATCACATGCCATATGCGCACGGTAGCCTTCTGGGAATCCCTCCCGCTTCCTGCGGTGTCCCGCCGAATCCGCTGGAAACTGACCGGATTTGAACTGGGGCCACACTTTCCTTGGCTCAATAAATGGAGGGAAAAATGTTTTTGGGTCTAGGACGCGTCATTTTATGTGCTAAATGTTTTCCGTTTCGCGCGTTGGCGGACGGGTGCATGCGCGCGCCCGGTACGGCCATACCGCATGTCCCGGCGGCCCCGTTTTGCACAGTTGGCAAAGTAAATGGAGCCAAAAAGTCGAGCGGAGACGACATTCTAGGAGAATCCTTCACGATCGAACTGCCACGTTCGGAATCTTGATGTATATAGAATGGGATAAAGCTTGCATATGCCTTATGATAAGCATATAATTAGTGTGTGCAAGAGACATATATTATTTCACCTAATTAACCAAACATTTTCTCGATTTTTTTATATAATTTAATTATTAAGGATTCTAGGAGTTTCATATATCCCTATATTATTATCATTAAAGGAATGAAGGTGACACACGTTTAATTACATGATATTCTGTTTTTAAAAATATTTTAACCTACACCAAATTATATGCATTATTGCACATTTAATTATTATTGTTTTGCACAAAAAAAGCCCCAAAAATTCCCTCCTACTTAAATAAATTGATAGAGCCAAAACCCTCCAAAACCCCAAAACTCTCCCGCCCAGCTTCTCCCGCCAGCTCCAGCGAAATGTTTTGAATCCGCCCGGAACTAACCTAAGCTGGAAAGGAGGGCAAATGTCCGAAACGCCACTAACATAAGCTGGAAAGGAGGGACATTTCAGTCAAATCCCGTACGAGCTCCCTCAATTCCCCAATTCCCCTCCCACTCCGGTGCGATACGAACCCCAATTCCCCTCCCACTCCGCTCATCCCCACCCGCCGACGGCCACCGACGAGCGGCGCTCCGACGAGCGGAGAGCTACCCGCCGACGACGGCCGCGCGTGCGTAGACGCTCGCCACAAGATCTACAGGCGAGTTCCCTCCTCAACCCGACCCCTCCCCCCTCTTCTATGGCCTTTTCTTGGCCTGCTTAGGGTTTCGTCGGCCATGGCTAGGGTTACGGTTTGCTTGGCATGGCATGGTTAGGGTTAAGGATTTCGTGGCATGGCTTGTTTCCTTGGCTTGTCCAGGGTCAGGGTTGCTCAGCCTGTCATGGTTCTTGCTGCAACCAGTCCATGATTGCTTCGGATCTTGCTTGGCATGTTCTTGCTGCAACCAGTCGATGATTGCTGCGGATCTTGCCTGGCTCAGGCTCTGTAGATTTTAGATTTGGTTTTCTGCAGTCCCTATATGATTACCTGCTGCCGATCTTGGTTGCTATATGCAACCAGTCCATGGTTGCTTCGGATCTTGATTGGCATGTGTCTTGCTGCAACCAGTCGATGATTGCTGCGGATCTTGCTTGGCTCAGGCCCTGTAGAATTTAGATCTGGTTTACTGCAGTCCCTATATGATTACCTGCTGCCGATCTTGCTTCTGTATGCAACCAGTCAATTAGTGACGCGGATCTTGCCTGGCGTGGGTCTCGCTGCAACCAGTCTGTGATTGTTGGGGGATTTTACTTGGCTTGGGCTCTGTAGATTGTACATCTAGTTTACTGCAGTCCATATATGATTAGCTGCTACAGATCTTTCTTGCTGCAACTAGTACATAATATGATTACCTGCTCGCGGATCTTGCTTGGTACGGTTCTTTACCAAGGCATGCCCTTTTATATTTCGTCGATGAACATTTATATTGCCCTTTTATCCCTGTGTTGATGAAACTTCTCCCAAACAAAGTTTGGTTTCCACGTGTTTATCCGTACATGCCTACGAGCTTTATCTGTGTACATGTCTATTGTTGTATGAAGGGATATGTCTAATGATTATAACCTGTTATCTTCTTAGGTAATACTATCAAGGTCTGACCTACTTCAAGGAGCAAGGTGAACCAGGTGATTGTTGATCAACATGAACCTATGTTGCTTGGTTCTTTAATTGCATCCATATGTTGTATCTCGCTCGTCACTAATTGTTATTCTTTTCGTGCCAGCACATATCCAACCCATCAACATCGGGCATGGCAAAGATCGGGAAGAAGCGAGTTGGTCGGTATGCGGCTTCATCCTAACATCATTGTGTCTAATTGATGCTTTTAATCGGGTGCTGGGTTTTTTTTTGGTTCTGTCTGAATATTTCTGTACCCTAGGATTAAATGAAACTAAAATCTGAAAATTGCTATGATTAAACAATTTACCTTAGTTGTTCGAGTTGGCTTGCTTCTATGCATTTCAACCATCAATCTAATGGTTACATATTTTTCTCATACATGTAAGGAAGCGCCCCTCACCGAGATAGAGAAGGATAGGGCTAGGACAATGATGCAGAACAACCGTGTCTTACAGTCACTGGGTATCCCCGCCGTAGTGTCAATATTTAGGAAGTCACGTGGTGGTCGAGGTGGAGGTCGTTCCACACTTTCAAATGATGAGTCAACACAAGGCGAGAGCTCAGATTATCATCCGATCAATGACCAATTGGTTGACCAGGAGGATGGGGAGGTTGAAGGGAGTATAGGGGAACACATTGAGAAGGTGCATGCTGCTTATCATCTTTGGAGGGCTGGCATTACTTGTATCTGTTTTCTTATTTCTGTCTTGCTATAACCTGTGATGTAATCCCATTTTGTTTTGCTATTTTTGCGAGGCATTGAAGAATCCCAAGAGTAGAAAGAAAAAGGCATCTGTTAGAAAGACAAGCCCAGGGAGGAGGAGTAAGAGGTTGCAAAAGGAACAAAGTGCAATGCCTCCTGTTAGAGTGTTTGCTGATGCTCCAGGAGGGAGAAAGAGGCATCTGGAACCTGTTGCTGAGGCTCCTTCCAAAAGAGTCACCAGGAGGACATCAAGTGAAGCGTCTGCAACCAACAATGAAGATACTCCGCCCCGCAACAATCGTAGTAGCTCACCGCAGATTGATGAAAGGATCGATGAAGCAAGCACTGTTCGCAGGGACACAGGTCCTACTGCATCTGATGTCATGGTCCATCAGCACTTTGATTCTGATGGTTTTCTTGATCCTGAGGATGATGAAGGCAAGTTTTGGTTGGACAACTATCCACACTATCTACTGCCTTTTTTGTTTATCTTTATAAACTCTTTTGGATGTGGGTGCTGCTTTCTGACATGATCTTTGTATGTATGCTATTCAGGTGGAACCACTGTCGCAGGTGGCCGTAAAAGGAAGGGCACCGGGCTGGAGCAGATTTGCAAGGGGATGGGAGTCAAGCTTACCATTGAGATTCCTCCAGGGCTGAAACGTCCTGAGAAGCCTTTGCCTGCTGCCAAGTTTGCATCGGAGGGTGGAATGCTTGCAAGAGGCCAGATGCCACTCCTTCCGCATTTCAAGTTTTAACAAGAGGGATGAGAATTTGTTGGCCGACTTCGTTGGAAAGATGGGGGTAATCTTCTTCATCACCAGTTCATTTGTTAGATGATAGGAGTGCTTGCTTGATTGTTCATAGTTCATGATAACTAACCTCGTCCTTGCCCTTGTTTGCTTTGTAGGCAAATTTCAACATGGACACAGAGTCGGAAGACATCCAGAAGGCTTGCTATGACATACTGCGGAAAGTGTCGAAGAACAGGCGCTACATCCTGAAAAGGGACTACTTCGACAAAGTACCAGCAAATGAAGTCAGCATCAAGTCCCCTGTTAAGGATGTCTCAGATGAAGAATGGGAAGCTCTAACTGCTCTGTGGGTAACCCCAAGACATAGGGTATGTTTTTTGCTTCAGTTGCAGTCATTAGTGCTTGCATGGTAGACATGATGCTCATCGTTATAGTGTGCACATTGCTGAATATCATGATTGTGCCCTTTTGCAGAACACATGTACCAAGAACAAGGACAGTCGTGATGCGGTCAAATTTGGCCAAAAGACTGGCTCTTGTAGCTATGCTGCTCATCTGTATGCAACTGTAAGAACACTCTTACAGAATTTCCTTTTGCATCTTACTCTTGTCTCCACAAGCTTATGTTCTGATTCTTGGTGAACATCATTTCCAGAGGGAGGAGCGCAGAGGTGAAGAGCTAGATGCAGTCGACATCTTTAAGGCGACCCATCACATAAAGAAGGATGGTTTCTCTGAGGAAGCTCTATCTGCAATAGTAAGTGACTTGTTCATTTCACTTTTGTGAACCATTCTTGGAACTGTGCTTTTCCTGAATTGATGAATCTTTTGCAAACGGATCTCCAGGCAGATATGGAAGCTGAGATGGCTATTCCTGTGCCAGAAGGTGCACCGCCAAGGTCTGCAGTCGCTGTTGTTGCAAAGGTTCTTAGTAAGGAAGCCAAGCACAGCAGTTTCCTGAAGAATGCTGGACTTCAGCCCAGTTCCACTGTCAAGCTCAACAAGCCCACCGCAGCTGACATAGGCATCCCAAATGGGCCTGCCGGATATAGTACCCGGGGTTTATTGAAGGCCCACTACTCGAAGAATAAGAAGATTCGGAAGCCCAAGATATATTTAAGGAAAAGATAGAGTTGTAATAGGAAGTGTTATTTGTAATCTGGCGGGATGAGTTAGAAACCGTCCCGGACTTTGTAACTTGTACAAAACGAAACCCTCGGCTCCACCTCTTATATAAAGGGGGAGTTGAGGGACGAGAAGATCATCGAATCATTGTTCACAAACCCTAGTTTTCATAATCGTCGAGTACTTTTCGGCTGAAACCTTCAAGATCTACTTACCCTCTACTTCTAACTAAACCCTAGCCTATAACCCGTAGGCATTGACAAGTTAATCCCTTGTCAATTGGCGCCGTCTGTGGGAATTAGAGGCGTAAGGATCTGATCTCGATGGCACGTTCAAAGTCTTCGACATCGTCAACCGGAAGCAACACTATGGATCGAGGTAAACGGATCGCTGCTGGTCTTGTTGATTTTGTTCCTCACCCACCCTCCCGTTTGGATGCATATGCGTATCTGGCGGAGCCCTTGGAGATGACGTTCGGAAGGTTTCACTTTCGCGTCGAGAAAGAAGGATCGTATCGTGTCGAAATTCCGATTTCGTCGGGATCGTCGGCGGTCGATTCTGATTTTTCAAGCTATGCATCGTCAGCCGAGTCGAAGAAGAAACTTCGTCAACACGTTACATCAGCATCGAGCAAGAGAGAAACTCGCCAAGATCTTCGGCGACACATCGTTTGAGTCATCTGCGGACTCATATATAAGCGATGGCTCAAGCGATGTCGACGATTACGACTTCATCGACAAATCTATCACGAGTGGGCAAGGTCTTCATCAATCTCAACAATGATGTCACCAAACCCAATATAGATCGGAGTACAAAATATCATCAGATTTATGCTATCGACAATCAAGAGGAAACATCGGAGGCTTTCGACGATTTGGGTAATCCTTTCGTCGATCCCTCAGATCTAAGGAGAGGTATGGGCACTAAATATGTCGGGCCCACGCCACGTGTCAGCGTTCAACTTCCACAAGCAGCTTGGGATAGAGCAGCAAAAGCTCTAGATGGTTCGGAACCAATGACGACGACAGCCACGGCTCAAGAACCGCAAGCTTATCAATATAGGCTCGCACGAACCGCCCGAGAAATAGAAAAACAGACAGGCTGAGTTGAACGAGAGAAAGGAGGCAGCTTCGCATCAAGCGGGAGAAGGGCAGATCTAAGTGGACAATCTAGAGTTTCGGGTGATAGCCACGGGGAGGCTCGGAACGAGAGGAAGATCAAGGTTACAACACATACCCGAAGCGAGAAGAGAGCACTTGATTCAAAACCTCGACATGTCCTTTATGTCGATAGATACAAGAGGAAATATTATCCCTAAGACACCGGAAGCTGGATATATGGCGACACAAGCTTACATCCTTGCATCCGAGGCCACCCCCGGGAGATCCAAGGGAAACATTATACAACATGGCGTTAGCGGGGGTTGGAGCTATGGGGACAGCGTTCGTAGCAACACCTCCCGAAAGAGCGGCAAGGCAAAATAGTCCACGACCTGCGGCGGCAACGGCGGCAGCTCTCGAAGGACCAAGTGGAGCAAGAGATACGAGGAGCACAAGCAAGGGTTGATCGAGCGAGGCAAAGCGGAAGGGATCATCGGCGGCCCCAGAACTCAATGACGAGGATATGTGCGGTCTACCGTGCTTCACGAGAAGAGTCCGAAAAACTCGAGTCCCCTCAGGATTCAAGTTACCCGATCACTTCAAAAAATTCGACGGTTTGCAAGATCCAGAAGATTGGCTAATTGATTACCTCGAGACGGTAAAGCTAACTCGGAGGAACTAGGGCAACAGCCATGCAAAGTATTCAGGTGCACTTAAGTGGAGCCGCACGATCTTGGATCAAAAAACTTCCGCCGGGATCCATCGACAGCTCGGGAAAGTTTCGAGGACGTATTCGTCAAGAATTTCAGGTCCACATGCAAAAAACCTGCGTCGTTAGAAGAACTGAGAGCGTGTCGACAAAAGCCAGACGAGTCAATGAGAAAATATATCCAAAGGTGGAACATCATAAAAAACTCGGCGAGAAAATATATCCGACGAGAGAGCAATAGATGCGTTTGTCGCAGGAATTAGGCGTGGAGATTTCGTCGAGGACTTGGGAAGGACCAATCCAAAAACGAGTATCCGCGTTGATGGAGATAGCAAATAGATGGGCGGACGGAGAAGACGCTGTCCACAATAAACGACACAGGTCGCCGGAGGAGGACCGTGGTTGAAATTATCAATCGAGGCGACGATTTCCTCGACGGTACCGGAACTACGATGCTCCAGGGGCAAATTTCGGCTGGATTCCGAGCCAGCGCAGGAGGAAACAATAGAGATGATTATCAGAGAAGTAATGAGCAGAGAAGCGACAACAGAGACGACTCCCGCAATTGACAAAATAGCGGACCAAGGTTTCCAAGACCTTTCGTGTCCCCGAAGAAATGCTGAACGGACCGTGCCGGATGCACTTCTTCCTCGACGACAACGGGAAAAGACGGTCAGGGCACCTGCGGAAAGATCGTCGAAATTTTCAGGCAATGTTCGGATACGCAGAAAATGCTCACGCTCGAGCAGCACAGAGAAATCCTCGGGAGCCCAGGAGCGAAGTTCACCTACCGCCACCTCCCGCGATTACAGAGAACAATCGACACCAGCTTAGAATAGCGGCAGCACCTGCACCACCACCCTATGTTGATCCTAATTCCAACGGAGCAGTGTCGATGATTCAGAAGGGAAGGCCGTCCAATAGAGCTCAAAAAGTAATCTCACGACAGGTGTTCATGGCGAGAGAAAATGCCTCCACCAACAGTTGAGTACCTCAATTGGTCAGGGCAAGACATCGGCTTCACCATAGCGGACCACCCGCAGCAAGTTCCTCGACCAGGGCAGTCAGCACTTATTCTGCCGGCAGTTATTGCAGGATTTGACGTTTCTCGAGTATTCATAGATGGCGGCAGCAGCTTAAACCTTATGTATGCAGATACATTGAGGAAGATGAACATATCCTTAGCAAACCTGAAGCCAACGGACACAAGGTTCCACGGCATCACACCGGAGAAACCAAGTTACCCATTGGGAAAGATCAACCTTGACGTTCGAGTTTGGAACCCGAGAAAATTATAGAATCGAGAAACTGGAGTTTGAAGTCGTGGATTTCCCATCGCGGTACCACGCTTTGTTGGGACGACCAGCATACGCTCGATTTATGGCAGTATCACACTATACATACCTGTTATGGAGATTGCCCGGACCCAAGGGACCAATCACGGTCAAAGGGAGTTTTGCCTTAGCCGATAAGTGCGACAAGGATTTCCATCGGTTATCGAAACCTTCGGGATGCAAGCTGAGTACTTGGCATCGAAAAGCATGACTGATTACGACGTATCGCCGGACGTTGGAAGGCAAAACAAAGAATCAACTTTCAACACGAGAGAAAAATTCTAAGGAGGTGCGAGATTCACCCGACGGATCCAAAAAGACGACATCCATTGCAAACAACATGGATATCGCATAGGAAAGCGCGCTCATCGAGTTCCTCCGTGAGAACTGGAAAATCTTCGCATGGTGTCCAGCTGACATGCCGGGAGTACCCGGGGAACTTGCCGAGCACCACCTAAATTTGGATCCAACGAGCGAAACCAATCGGACAACCTTTGCGGCGTTTTTCGGAACCAAACCGCGAGCCATGCTGTCGAGAAATAAATCGACTAGAGGAAGCTGGTTTTATCGGAGAGATATCTACAGAAGCCACATGGGTAGCTAACCCAGTGATGGTGCCGAAGAAAAACACGACAGTCCTTCGCATGTGCGTCGACTTCACGTGTCTCAACAAACATTGCCCTAAGGATCACTTTCCCCTCCCAAGGATCGATCAAATCATCGACTCCACGGCAAGTTGTGAACGTCTTTCCTTTTTGGATGCATACTCTGGTTATAACCAGATCAGATTAAAAGAAGATGATGAAGCCAAAACAGCGTTTATTACACCTTACGGCGTGTTTTGCTACAAGACAATGCCTTTTGGTCTAAAAAATGCGGGAGCAACATATCGAGAGGATGATGCAGAAGTGTTTAGCAACACGGATCGGGAAAAACGTGCAAGTATACATTGATGATGTCGTCATAACGTCAAAGAAGGGGGCAACGCTGATCGAGGATCTCAAAGAAACTTTTGACAACCTCGACAAATTCTGCCTCAAGCTGAACCCGACAAAGTGTTCTTTTGGCGTTCCGGCGAGGAGAACTTACGGGGTTTCTAGTTTCAGCAAGAGGGATTGAAGCAAATCCAGACAAAATACAAGCCATAGTAACAATGAGAAAGCCAACAAAGTTGAAAGAAATACAGCAGCTAACTGGGCGAGTCGCAGCTTTGAGCAGATTCGTCGCCAGGTTAGGAGAAAAAGCGTTACCATTTTATGCGCCGATAAAACAAGGAGATAAATTCCGGTGGAACGAAGAAGCCGATAGAGCTTTCGAAGATCTGAAGCGAAAAATCTCGACACCACCAGATCCTGGTGGCTCCAAAGGAAAAGGAACCTCTCTTGTTGTATATTGCGGCCACACCTCAAGTGGTTAGCACGGTTTTAGTTGTCGAAAGAGAAGAAGAAGGGAAAATCCATGGAGTGCAGCGGCCGGTATACTTCGTAAGCGAAGTCTTGTCGCCCTCAAAACAAAGGTACCCTCGGTACCAAAAACTAGCATATGGAGTATTCACGACGAGCACGGAAATTGCGCCACTATTTTTCGGCACACCCGATCATAGTGGTCAACGAAGCTCCCTCGTCAAATATACTTGAACAATCCAGAAGCTACGGGTCGTGTCTCCCTTTGGGGAATAGAACTTTCCCCTCGGGACATCACGTACGAAAAAAGAAAAGCAATAAAGTCGCAAATACTGCCGGACTTCATCGCAGAGTGGATGGAGTTGCAAAATACAGGACCTCCAGATTTGTCGAGAACCTGGACTATGAACTTTGATGGGTCCAAGAGACTAGAAGGGGCTGGTGCAGGAGTAGTACTCATATCACCTGAAGGCGACAAGTTGAAATACATCCTTCGGATGACGTTCCCTAATGCATCTAACAATGAAGCAGAATATGAGGCTCTCATACACGGGATGAAGATGGCGAAAGCCTGCGGAGCAACTCGATTAAAAATCTTTGGCGATTCACGGTTGGTAGCTCAGCAAGTTATGAACCAATGTGACGCAATCAATGATAGCATGATGGCATACAAGGAGGTGTACAATGAGCTCGAGAAGTTATTCGATGGATGCGAAGTAAATCATATTAGTAGATTGAGCAACGACGAAGCCGACGTTCTTGCAAACATCGGGTCGCGAGTGCCTTGCGGTCCCACCGAGGTGTATTCGGGAAGAGATAACAGAGAGATCTACTGAGTCGACAAAATCAAAAAAGAAGGAGAAGAAACCCTCGGGGGCTACCAAGGAGAAGCAAGAGGAAGAAGAAGAAGAAGAGCAAGACCTGGTCATGGTAATACAGATACCGTGGATGCAGCCATACATATCATATATACTCAGGAAAGAAATACCCGACGATCCAGTCGAGGCAAGGCGAGTAATTCGACGCTCCAAAGCTTTCACAGTGGTTAAGGGAGAATTATATAAGAGAAGTATTTCAGGCGTCTTGCAAAGGTGCGTCACACCTGAAGAAGGAAGAATAATTCTGAAGGATGTGCACGAAGGAATATGCGGCCACCACGCGAGTAGTCGAGCCATCGCAGCCAAGGTTTTTCGGGCAGGATTCTACTGGTTGACGAGCAATCGAGGACGCCAAAGAAATAGTAAGGACTTGCGATGCGTGTCAAAGGTTCGCCGCCAAACCTCACTCTCCGACAGCGAGAACTAGCACCAATACCTTTGTCGTGGCCCTTCGCACAATGGGGACTCGATATGGTGGGTAAGCTACACAAATCATGGCCGAGGAGGAAAGGAATACATGCTAGTAGTCGTCGACAAATTTACAAAGTGGATAGAAGCGAAACCGATAAATTCGCCAGATGGAGCATCCGCAGTAAAATTCATAAAAGGCCTCGTCTTCAGATTTGGAGTGCCTCATAGCATCGTCACGGACAATGGCAGCAACTTCACATCCAACGATTTCAAAGATTACTGCAAAGAAGTGGGTATCAAGCTGCACTTTGCGTCAGTTGCACACCCTCAAACCAACGGGCAGGTCGAGAAAGCCAATGGCATTATCTGCAACGGCATCAAGAAACGTCTGTTGGGACCACTAGAAAAAGCTCGACATACCTGGCCTGAAGAACTACCAAGTGTGTTGTGGAGCATCCGAACAACACGAAATACAGCGACACAAGAAACACCGTTTTTCTGGTCCATGGCGCGGAGGCAGTACTCCCAATAGAAATAGAGCACGACTCCCCTAGAGTCACAGCATATGATGAAGAAGCTTCAAGGACAGCATTGGAAGACGATGTAGACGCACTCGACGAAGCTCGAGACGAAGTATTATCAAGGGTCACCAAATATCAACAGGACTTGAAAAATTACCACAGTCGACGTTTGCGGCCAAGATCTTTTCAAGTGGGGGACTTAGTTCTTCGGCTCACGCAAAAAAGTCATGAAAAACTCGAGTCACCATGGCTTGGTCCCTATATCGTCACGGAAGTAATTGGAGGAGGAGCATACAGGATAAAGGACAAGAAGACAGGGGTGGAGGAGCAAAATCCCTGGAACGTGGCGCAACTCAGGCGGTTCTATGCCTAGAGCTAAAATATAGTCCTTGTAAAACTTCAGTGTACTGAAACGCCCACGAGTTTTCAGACGCACTCTTTTCCTTTTTCGGGGCACCGAGTGGGGCCGGGAAAGGTTTTTAATGAGGCGGGCTCGTGGTGCTGCAATATAATAAAGATAGTGGGGATATATTTCTTATTCTTCGACACGCTCGGGGGCTCAACGCCCAAGTTTCAAAATACATACAATATAGATTCACTGAAATATTTCGCCTTGGTACTCAAATACCTCGTGAGTCAATAAAAATACAAAATAGTGCTAAATAAAGAAGCTCGGGGGCTGATACTTGCCAAAGATTACATATAATTGCCTTGGTTTACAAACCTCGCACTATATAAATACAGCAAATAGTCACCGAAAATACTCGGGGGCTAGACAAATATAGAAATGTGATGTTCACTTTACAATATAATCACAATCACGATTTATAAGGAAGAATTAGTTACCAAAGGAAAAAGTTAGTCATGGTTCAATATATTGTCAAGGGTAATCCTGTCTTCTTCGGGAGCGGCACCAAGAAAATCAGCATAATGTCCATCCGCAAAAAAGTCGGCATCCATACGAAGAAGGTCTTCAATCATTTCCTCAGCTATGGGTGAAACCTTCGTGTTAATACGGTCGACACCAACTCTTCGGCGCCGCACCTTCTCATGGACTTTCGCAACAACCTGAGTCAGATCAAGTTTTGAATGGCAGATCTGAAGCATGATGAGAGCAAATCTGGCGCCAGCTACCAGTTGAGTTTTGACAAAGTCATGGATCTTGTGGGCATCCTTAAACTTTTCCATTAGCTCGAGAAGATTCTTTGGTTGAGCGTTTCGAGGAAACATGGAATTATAAACCCTAGACAAGGTCTGGGTACAGAAGTCAAGGAAGTCGCGAGTTTGGGAGGCGCGATCTTGAAATCTGACAATTTGGTGGGTCCTTTCTGTGGTAGCCCAGAACAGAGAACCATGATCAAGAGAAAGGTCAACAAGGAGGTTTGTCCTAGTATTTACCCTCTCTTCTTCGGCAACAGCATCAGTAAAGGGACCTATTAAAACAAAGGAGCGGCAAACTTTAAGAAGACGTAGCATGAAGACGGAAGATATTGAAGACGAAATAGACATACCCGACATATCCGCACTGGCCTCATTCATTAACTCGAGCATGAAATTTTCTCGGGTAGTCGCCTTCTCCGCTTCAGATGCAGCAATTTCCCTAGCTGCTACGGCCTCGCGAGCTTGCTGTAGCGCAATTTCTTCGGATTCAGATGACTTACGACACTTTTCCATCATCACAAGTGATTGCTTCTTCACGTACTGAAGTTGGTGCTGAAGTTCATCCAATTCTTGCGGTAAGGAATCTTTGACAGGTGAAGCGTCAGCAGGAGTTCTCCTTAAGTGAGAAGAAGGCGAAATATTGGAGGGACCAGGAGCTGATGTATAATTGTCAAAAATTAACTGGAAAAAAGAAATATTTCGACATCAATCACTGAGCAAAGATAGATTTCCATTCATCTCCAAAATATATACATGTCTATTACAAAAGAAGGACCTTCTAGAGACCTACTGAAGCAGTTATCGCCAAAAACACTACGGCGACAAAGCCAAAAGAAAGAGGTACGCTAAAAAGAAAAAGCAAAGAGGCATTCAACTAGACCTCCGGCTTTGATGAGCTAGGAGTTGCAGACGGCTGGATGCCGAGATAAGCCAGGATTTTCTTCGTGTTGGGTTTAGCTACCTTGATCAAAGATTTCCACCTCGACTCGTTCTATCCGTTCGGTATCGCCAACTTTCGCCCGGTCGATAGTTTGTCGGCTATCGACAACCAAGGCAACGAGTATTTTCCACGGCAACCTTCATATTCTCATGACGCACCCTCAGCCCAAGATCTTCGGATGGATTAAAGCACTTGGCGAGGTTAAGGAAAGTTGCGGGTTCCTCTTTCTTTGGGAAGAAATAAGGAAAGAGCCGCGACAGCCCTGCTTTAGCCTGATCAATGCCTTCGCGTGCCTCTGATCCATGAAACTCGAGGAATGAAAAGGCGTCAAGTAGAGGATCATTGGCGGGATCTTCAAGTTCAAACTCTTGAGCTGTTCTCACTGTCAAGAAAGAAACTTATTGAGCAACAAACGAGTGCGAGAGAAGAAAATACAAAAGATACGAAGTGGTACGGATACTTACTAACGAAGCGGCGACTTTGCGTCCTTATACGTTTAAGGAGCGCCTCCTCGCGGGCAGATTGGGCAGCTATGTGATTGCTTAGTGAAGTTTCGGCGAGTGTGAAGTTTCTTTTTAAGATCTTCGACACCGGCAGCGTCAGCCTTGGCCTTGTCAGCCTCTGCTCTAGCTTCAATAGCGTCCAATTCAGCCTTTTTGAGAGCCTCTTCACTATGCTCCAATTGTTGAGCAAGTGTGTTGGCACGCTCATTGGCTTCCGCCAGTTTTTCTGGCAAAGAAGATAAATATAGTTAAAAATTTCGACAGCAAAGGAGCAAAAGGGCAGAGGCAAAAAGAAGAAGCAAAACATTACCTTCAGTTTTATTAGCATATTCACGGTACCCAACAAATTGGGCACCGATGCGAAGAAGATCCTTGATCATAGGTTGTTAAACAAAGGAAAGGAGAAAATGGCGGTATGAGAAACATACGATGGTACATCGAAATAAGCAAAGAAAACATAGACAATGACAAGAAAGTGAAAAACTTACATCCTCCAAAAGAGGGTTAGAGGAGCTACTCGATTGGAAAGTAGGCTCCGGGATGATCTCCGCCCTTGCCCTTTTTGGTGAAGGGGCTCGGGGGCTCGAAGGAGGAGTAGACACGCCGACGTTTTGTTGAGGAGGCGAGGATTCCTCCCCTTCAACTCGCGGCTCTGAAATAACTAGGGTACGTGACGTACTCGTTCGAGCAGCCACATCCAAAGTTGGTGTTTCTTCGTCATCATCACTATCGAAAAAGGGTGACAGCATAAAAAGCAAGGCAAGCAAAAATTTTCGAATAGAAAAACAAAAAGAGACAGGGAACTTACGAACTGATGAGACTCGCGAGATATGGATCGTAAGCTGCCTTTTGCGGTGAAGGAACAGTTTCTCCGGGTTTAGAAGTCCCGGAATCTTCGACATCATCCCTCTTCCTTTTGTTCTTTGGAGAAACAGCAGGAGGAGGGGATTGTGCAGAGGTGGTACCTTCAGAAGCAGCATCCTTTTCAACAGATCCCGCAGATTTTCGAGAATCTGCGGGTTCATTCACAAAAGAGGGGGCCTCTTGG
Source organism: Lolium rigidum (assembly GCF_022539505.1). Classification (NCBI taxonomy): domain Eukaryota; kingdom Viridiplantae; phylum Streptophyta; class Magnoliopsida; order Poales; family Poaceae; genus Lolium; species Lolium rigidum. Next base: position 179,469,685 of record NC_061513.1, on the reverse strand, counting down.
TTGTCATCAGTGACAACAGCCCTTTCTTCGACATCTCCACCTTCCGGAGGGGAGGAAGAGAAACAAGATTCGGATGATTCTATATAAAAACAGGGGAAGTCTGTCGGCAAAGGAGTTACAAAAAGATAGCAAGATAGCAATAAAACAACTAGACAAAGTCTACCTTGGGAAGCGCATTGTCGGCCTTTGTAAGGTTTTACGCGACAAGAAGAAGGGATAGGATCTTTTTTGCTAAGAGAAGAGATTTTTCGAACGAGCTTTTCCAAGTCCTTAACCTCCAAATCCGCTGATAGTCGATCTACGTCTTCGTCGCCAGTATATTTCCAGAGAGGAAATTTGCGAGCTTGAAGAGGTTGCACTCTACTCTTAAGGAAATACACAGTAATCTGGGTACCTGACAATTCTTTGCCGCGAGTGTTCTGTAATTCATGGATGCGAGTCATCAGGGCCTCAGTCGAAGATCTTTCTTCTTCGGTAGCCTCTGCATCCCAGGAACGGCGACGAAGAATCTTCTCGGCACCATCGAACGGAGGAATGTTGTCCTCTGCGCACCCGTGGTTTTCTTCTCGAATGTACAACCACTTCTTGCGCCACCCTTGAACGGAGTCAGGGAGTTTCACATTGAAGTAGTCGACGGTGGAGCGAACAGAGATAACAACGCCGCCTATATTATAGGCGACATTGGGAGAACCATTGCGGCGACAGAAGAAAATGCGCTTCCATAGCGCCCAATTGGGCGAGACGCCAAGGAAGGCTTCACAAAGAGTAATGAAAATGGAAATGTGGAGGATTGAGTTTGGCGTGAGGTGGTGAAGTTGAAGACCGTAGACAAACAGTAATCCACGGAAGAAAGGATGAATGGGGGCGGACAAACCGCGGATGAGATGGTCGACAAAACTTACCCGGTACCCCATTGGAGGGGCTGGGTAGCTTTCTTCGCTTGGGAAGCAGAGCGCTTTGGGATTCTTGCTAATCCCAAGTTTCTTCAAGAGGTTGAGGTCTTGATTGGAAATCTTCGACCTTTCCCACTCCGCCGTCCCAAGATCCGTGGCGGCCATGGAGGATTCCGGCGTGCTGTGCCTCGTCAAACGACGTGGTGGCATCAACAATGGCGCGGAAGTGTAGCTTGGAGGAGAAAAGCTCAGGGAATCGAGAGCGCAAGAGGAGGTTTTTGCAGAGGAGATAAGGAGAGCGGCGCGAGCGGAAGTGCTCGAGGAGGAAGAAGATGATCTTATATAGAGGTGCGGTGAAGCGATGGAACCGTTGGATGAAAAAATAATGCAGCAGATGATCACCACGTGGCAACAAGGGTAACATAGTATTTCGACATTGACGAGGTTACAGAACGTGCGCCAGGAAAAGCGGAGGACGTGTGTCCCCCACTTGCACGACGTGTCAACGTGGTGGCAACAATGGACCCACAAGGCAGAACAATCTCGACCATTAAAAGAGCTGAAGAGAATTTGACAAGGGAAAATATGTCGACAAGAAAAATAAAAAGAGAATGGCGACAGGATAAGTTATTTGCATACTTCGGGAGCCTTTGATCAGAAACAAGTTTTTGCTCAAATGCTCGGGGGCTACTTCGAAAAAAAAAGTAAAGTTTCGACTATGGCAAATATAGAAATTGTGAGAGCCTACAACCAAGCACAAGTTCTTGGCTGTAGCCTCGGGGGCTACTCCCATCGGGAGCGCTGTTCGCGCACCCGAGAGAAAAAAAAAAGAAGAAAAGGGGAGAGAAAGAATATCGGGAGATAATGGCAATATAGCGCCAAGGTGGACTAAAATGTTGAGCCTACAACCAAGCACAAGTTCTTGGTTGTAGCCTCGGGGGCTACTCCCATCGGGAACGCTGCTCGCGTGCCCGATGAAATTTAAAAAGGAAGAAGAAATAAAAGATAGAAAATCAAGAGAGTATATTTCGAGTTATAACTAACTCTACATATACTCCCATCGGGAGAATAATACAAGTCATATTTGACTCGATAAAATGTGCCATTCCAACAGCCGGAAAAGCACTCGACAATATATTCTCGGAACGCCAAAGTTGCGATCAATTTCGAATGCCGCAGATTTGCGAAGGTAAGACCCCGGATCTATTCTGTTGGGCGTGGCATCGCCGAAGACTGCGCTCCGCTACTTTTATCCGTATCAACGGATACGAAGAAAAATCCTAACGGATGCGTTAGGTACTCGATAAATTTGACTGGGACTCGACGGAATGGTAAGACCTTAAGCGGCACCTGTCGAAGTTTACACCGGTATCCCGAGATCATGTCCGGGGACGTGATTTTGAAGTAGGTTTTTGCGGATTGCCACTAGAGCGAGTTAACTAGTACCCGATCCGTCGGATGAACTAGCCCCAACTACCAATATCCCTGTACAATATAGAATTTTATGAGAAGAAGTATGGAAGTTAGAGCTTTCGAGTAAAAATAAACAATGGAGATTTTCCACGATTCTATGATTCAAGCAAAATCTCGGGGGCTACGACATAGGCATCCCAAATGGGCCTGCCGGATATAGTACCCGGGGTTTATTGAAGGCCCACTACTCGAAGAATAAGAAGATTCGGAAGCCCAAGATATATTTAAGGAAAAGATAGAGTTGTAATAGGAAGTGTTATTTGTAATCCGGCGGGATGAGTTAGAAACCGTCCCGGACTTTGTAACTTGTACAAAACGAAACCCTCGGCTCCACCTCTTATATAAAGGGGGAGTTGAGGGACGAGAAGATCATCGAATCATTGTTCACAAACCCTAGTTTTCATAATCGTCGAGTACTTTTCGGCTGAAACCTTCGAGATCTACTTACCCTCTACTTCTAACTAAACCCTAGCCTATAACCCGTAGGCATTGACAAGTTAATCCCTTGTCAGCAGCTGCTGTATCGGCGCATGTTCATGACCTGGAAGCACAGCTGAAGAGGTCCCAGGAGGAAGCTGAACAGATGAAGCAGCAGTTTGCTGCCATCATGGAAGAAGCGACTGCCCGTAAGGAGAAGCAAGCGGCAAATGAAGCTGCACAAGCTCAGCGTGACAAGGACTATATGGAGCTCCTCAAGCGGACTCGAGGAAAGTGATAGGAGGCTTGCTCACATGATGTCCATCTTCGGAGCTTCGCGAATTAGCTCCTGCTGCTGGTCGTATCCCTTTTTTGTGTCCCGCCATGGAACTTGGTCATATCCTGGCAGCGTGACAATAACTTGGTCATATCTGTGAACTTCTTATTGCGAAGTGGTTGATCTTGTAGTGAATATGTGAACTTTCTTGACATGTCGGTGAATCTGTGAACCTGGTCATTTTTGCTGCTGTGACTCTGCTGTGAAATTTGCAGATTTGAAATGTTGTCTTTTATATTTTGCTGTTGAATTTCCTAATTTAGTATATGCACTGTTGGGCTATTGTGGGCTCTTAAAAGGCCAAGGCCCAAAGTAGCCTAGAAATATATGGGCTCTTAAAAGGCCCAACAAATAATTGATTGCATTTTCGAAAAATGGGAGTTGAAAAGGCCAAAAAAGGCCGAAGCCCAAAAAACTTGCAGGACCGTAAAAAGGCCAAGGCCCATAACTTTTATGGACCCAAAAAGGCCAAGGCCCAATATCTTTATGGACCCCAAAAAGGCTGAGGCCCAAAACCTTTGTGGACCCTAAAAAGGGGCCCAAAATCTTCATGGACCCTAAAAGGCCAAGGCCCAAAACCATAATGGACCCTTAAAAGGCCAAGGCCCAAAAGTGTAATGGGTCCTAAAAAGGCCACGGCCCAAAACTGTAATGGGTCCTAAAAAGGCCACGACCCAATGAAAATTGGCCCAGGCCCAATAAGTACAGCAGCTAAAAAGGCCGTTGAAAAAAAAAGCTAAAAAGGGCTAGGTAATTGGGCCAGTTACGGGCCAAGGCCCAACAAAGCCGAAAAAAATAATCAGAATTAATGGGCTCAACCCACATAAGGAGCTGAATGGACCGGGCTGAATTCAGATAACGACGTTTCTAATTCGTCACAATTTTGCCACGTCGGATTGCCACGCTGGACTCGGGGGCAGGTGCCCATGACGTTTTGGGAACGTCATGCCGTCAGTGACATTTTAAAACGTCACAAAGCTCTACGACGTTTTCAAGTGGAACGTCTTAGCGATCCACCGCTGACTCCCAGCTTTCGATGTTTTGAAAGGCGTCACAGTAACGTCACAAGTAGCCATTAGTGACGTTTCAGTGACACCTCTATTTTGTCAACTTATGGCAGATTTCTTGTAGTGAGTGTGGAAGATGATGTTTGTTTGCGAAGAAAGTAGAGAACAATGATTGCAGTGGATTGTATTCAGATGTAAAAGAATGGACCGGGGTCCATAGTTCACTAGTGGTGTCTCTCCCATCAGAAATAGCATGTTGGGTGAACAAATTACAGTTGGGCAATTGACAAATAGAGATGCATACATATCATGATAATTACTATGAGATTTAATCAGGGCATTACGACAAAGTACATAGACCGCTATCCAAGCATGCATCTATGCCTAAAAAGTCCATCTTCGGGTTAGCATCCGCACCCCTTCCAAGTATTAAGTTGCAAACAACGGACAATTGCATTAAGTATGGTGCGTAATGTAATCAACACAAATATCCTTAGACAAAGCATTGATGTTTTATCCCTAGTGGCAACAAAGACATCCACAACCTTAGAACTTTCTCATCACCTGTCCTAGATTCAATGGAGGCATGAACCCACTATCGACCATAAATACTCCCTCTTGGAGTTACAAGTATCAACTTGGCCAGAGCCTCTACTAGCAACGGAGAGCATGCAAGAACATAAACAACATATATATGATAGATTGATAATCAACTTGACATAGTATTCAATATTCATCGGATCCCAACAAACACAACATGTAGCATTACAAATAGATGATCTTGATCATGATAGGCAGCTCACAAGATCTAACATGATAGCAGAATGAGGAGAAGACAACCATCTAGCTACTGCTATGGACTCATAGTCCAAGGATGAACTACTCACGCATCAGTCGGGAGGCGGGCATGGTGATGTAGAGCCCTCCGGTGATGATTCCCCTCTCCGGCAGGGTGCCGGAGGCGATCTCCTGAATCCCCCGAGATGGGATTGGCGGCGGCGGCGTCTCTGGAAGTATTTCCGTATCGTGGCTCTCGGGAATAGGGTTTTCGCGACGGAGAGTTTAAGTAGGCGGAAGGGCAGAGTTGGGGGCGGCGCAGGGGCCCCACACCATAGGGCGGCGCTGGCCCCACCGAGGCCGCGCGGCCCTGTGGTGTCGGCGCCTCGTCGCCCCACCTCGTATCCTCTTCGGTCTTCTGGAAGCTCCGTAGAAAAATAAGACCCTGGGCGTTGATTTCGTCCAATTCCGAGAATATTTCCTTTGTAGGATTTCTGAAACCAAAAACAGCAGAAAACAAAGAATCGTCTCTTCGGCATCTCGTTAATAGGTTAGTGCCGTAAAATGCATATAAATGATGTAAAGTATGTATAAAACATGTGAGTATTGTCATAAAAGTAGCATGGAACATAAGAAATTATAGATACGTTTGAGACGTATCAAGCATCCCCAAGCTTAGTTCCTACTCGCCCTCGAGTAGGTGAACGATAACAATGATAATTTCTGAAGTGACATGCTATCATAATCTTGATCAATACTATTGTAAAGCATATGAAGTGAATGAAGTGATTCGAAGCAATGATAAAGACAATGATTAAACAACTGAATCATATAGCAAAGACTTTTCATGAATAGTACTTTCAAGACAAGCATCGGTGAGACTTGCATAGGAGTTAACTCATAAAGCAATAAATTCTTAGTAGAAAGTTTTGAAGCAACACAAAGGAAGATATAAGTTTCAGCAGTTGCTTTCAACTTCAACATGTATATCTCATGGATAATTGTCAACACAAAGTAATATGATGAATGCAAATAAGCAAGTATGTAGGAATCAATGCACACATTTGACACAAGTGTTTGCTTCTAAGATAGAAAGAAGTAGGTAAACTGACTCAAAATAAAGTAGAAGAATGGCCCTTCGCAGAGGGAAGCATGGATTACTATTTTTGTGCTAGAGCTTTGATTTTGAAAACATAGAAATAATTTTGTCAACGGTAGTAATAATTCATATGTGTTATGCATAATACATCTTATAAGTTGCAAGTCTCATGCATAGAATACCAATAGTGCCCGCACCTTGTCCTAATTAGCTTGGATTAACACGGATTATCATTGCATAACATATGTTTCAACCAAGTGTCACAAAGGGGTACCTCTATGCCGCCTGTACAAAGGTCCAAGGAGATAAACTGCATTTGATTTCTCGTTTTTAATAAATCTCAACCATGGACATCCATACCGGGACAACATAGAAAATAGATAATGGACTCCTCTTTTAATGCTCAAACATTCAACAACAGATAATATTCTCATAAGAGATTGAGGATTAGTGTCCAAACTGAAACTTCCACCATGATTCATGGCTTTAGTTAGCGGCCCAATGTTCTTCTCTAACAATATGCATACTCAAACCATTGGATCATGAAAATCGCCCTTATTTCAGACAAGACGAACATGCATAGCAACTCACATGATATCCAACAAAGGTGTAATAGTTGATGGTGTCCCCAGAAACATGGTTACTGCTCAACAAGCAACTTATAAGAAATATGATACATAGCAACATATTCAATATCACAATAGTTTTTAAGGCTATTTTCCCATGAGCTATGTATTGCAAAGACAAGGAATGAAATTTTAAAGGTAGCACTCAAGTAATTTACTTTGGAATGGTAGAGAAATACCATGTAGTAGGTAGGTATGGTGGACACAAATGGCATAGTTTTTGGCTCACGGATTTGGATGCACGAGAAGTATTCCTCTCAGTACAAGGCTTTGGCTAGCAAGGTTGTTTGAAGAAAACACAAGTATGAACCGGGATAGCAAAACTTACATAAGAACATATTGCAAGCATTATAAGACTCTACACTGTCTTCCTTGTTGTTCAAATACTTCACCAGAAAATATCTAGACCTTAGAGAGACCAATCATGCAAACCAAATTTCAACAAGCTCTATAGTAGTTATTCATTAATGGGTGCAAAGTACATGATGCAAGAGCTTAAACATGATCTATTTGATCACAACAATTGCCAAGTATCAAATTCAAGACAATATACCATTTACTACATGAAGCATTTTATGTTTCCAACCATATAATAGTGAACGAAGAAGTTTCAACCTTCGCCATGAACATTAAAAGTAACACTAAGAACACATGTGTTCATACGCAACAGCAGAGCGTGTCTCTCTCCCATACAAAGAATGCTAGGATCCGAGTTTATTCAAACAAAAACAAAAACAAAAGCAAACAGACGCTCCAAGTAAAGCACATAAGATGTGACTGAATAAAAATATAGTTTCACTAGAGGTGACCTGATAAGTTGTCGATGAAGAAGGGGATGCCTTGGGCACCCGCAAGCTTAGATGCTTGAGTCTTCTTGAAATATGCAGGGATGAACCACGGGGGCATCCCCAAGCTTAGACTTTTCACTCTTTTTGATCATATTGTATCATCCTCCTCTCTTGATCCTTGAAAACTTCCTCCACACCAAACTCAAAACAAACTCATTAGAGGGTTAGTGCATAATCAAAAATTCACATATTCAGAGGTGACATAATCATTCTTAACACTTCTGGAAATTGCACAAAGCTACTGAAAGTTAATGGAGCAAAGAAATCCATTAAACATAGCAAAAGAAACAATGCAAAATAAAAGACAGAATCTGTCAAAACAGAACAGTCCGTAAAGATGAATTTTTCTGGGGCACTTAACTTGCTCATATGAAAAATCTCAAATTGAATGAAAGTTGTGCACATATCTGAGGATCATGCACGTAAATTGGCAGAATTTTCTGAGTTATCTACAGACGGGGCTGCTCAATTTTGTGACAGTAAGAAATCTGTTTCTCCGCAGTAATCCAAATCTAGTATCAACCCTACTATCAAAGACTTTACTTGGCACAACAATGCAATAAAATAAAGATAAGGAGAGGTTGCTACTTTAGTAACAACTTCCAAGACTCAAATATAAAACAAAAGTGCAGAAGTAAAATAATGGGTTGTCTCCCATAGGCGCTTTTCTTTAACGCCTTTCAGCTAGGCGCAGAAAGTGTGAATCAAGTATTATCGAGAGATGAAGCATCAACATCATAATTTGTTCTAATAATAGAATCAAAAGGTAACTTCATTATATTTCTAGGGAAGTGTTCCATACCTTTCTTGAGAGGAAATTGATAATTAATATTCCCTTCCTTCATATCAATAATAGCACCAACAGTTCAAAGAAAAGGTCGTCCCAAAATAATGGGACAAGATGCATTGCATTCAATATCCAAGACAACAAAATCAACGGGGACAAGGTTATTGTTAACCGTAATGTGAACATTATCAATCCTCCCCAAAGGTTTCTTTGTATAATGATCAGCAAGATTAACATCCAAATAACAATTTTTCAATGGTGGCAAGTCAAGCATATTATAGATTTTCTTAGGCATAACAGAAATACTTGCACCAAGATCACATAAAGCATTACAATCAAAATCATTGACCTTCATCTTAATGATGGGCTCCCAACCATCTTCCAACTTCCTAGGAATAGAAGTTTCAAGTTTTAATTTATCTTCTCTAGCTTTAATGAGAGCATTTGTAATATGTTTTGTAAAGGCCAAATTTATAGCACTAGCATTAGGACTTCTAGCAAGTTTTTGTAAGAACTTTATAACTTCAGAGATATGAAAATCATCAAAATCTAAACCATTATGATCTACAACAATGGGACCATTGTCCCCAATATTTTGAAAAATTTCAGCCGTTTTATCACAAAGAGTTTCAGCAGTTTTAGCAGTTTCAAGCAGTTTTGTACGCTTTGCATTAGGAGTAGAAACATTGCCAACACCAATTATTTTACCATTGATAGTAGGAGGTGTAGCAACATGTGAGGCATCAACATTACTAGTGGTGGTAATAGTCCAAACTTTAGCTACATTATTCTCTTTAGCAAGTTTTTCGTTTTTCTTCTCTTTCCCACCTAGCATGCAATTTAGCCATCAATCTAATATTTTCATTAATTCGAACTTGGATAGCATTTTCTGTAGAAAATGACTTAATATCTTTAGTTTCATTAGGCATAACTTTCAATTTTAACAGATCAACATCAGCAGCAAGACTATCAACCTTAGAAGCAAGAATATCAATTTTACCAAGCTTTTCTTCAACAGATTTATTAAAAGCAGTTTGTGTACTAATAAATTCTTTAAGCATGGCTTCAAGACCAGAGGGTACACTTCTATTATTGTTGTAAGAATTACCATAAGAATTACCATTATTAGAAGGATATGTCCTATAGTTGTTACCAGAATTATTCCTATAAGCATTGTTGTTGAAATTATTACTTTTAATGAAATACACATCAACATTCTCTTCTTGAGCAACCAATGAAGCTAAAGGAACATTATTAGGATCAACATTAGATCTACAATTCACAAGCATAGACATAATCACGTCAATCTTATCACTCAAGGAGGAGGTTTCTTCAACAGAATTTACCTTCTTACCTTGTGGAGTCCTTTCCGTATGCCATTCAGAGTAATTTATCATCATATCATCAAGAAGCTTTGTTGCCGCCCCCAAAGTAATGGACATAAAAGTACCTCCAGCAGCTGAATCCAATAGGTTCCGCGAAGAAAAATTTAATCCTGCATAGAAGGTTTGGATGATCATCCAAGTAGTTAGTCCATGGGTAGGGCAATTCTTTACCAAAGATTTCATTCTTTCCCATGCTTGAGCAACATGTTCATTATCCAATTGCTTAAAATTCATTATGCTACTTCTCAAAGATATAATTTTGGCAGGAGGATAATACCTACCAATGAAAGCATCTTTACATTTAGTCCATGAATCAATACTATTCTTAGGCAAAGACAGCAACCGATCTTTAGCTCTTCCTCTTAAGGAGAAAGGAAACAATTTCAGTTTTATAATGTCACCATCTATATCCTTATACTTTTGCATTTCACAAAGTTCAACAAAATTATTAAGATGGGCAGCAGCATCATCAGAACTAACACCAGAAAATTGCTCTCTCATAACAAGATTTAGTAAAGCGGGTTTAATTTCATAGAATTCTGCTGTAGTAGCAGGTGGAGCAATAGGAGTGCATCTAAAATCATTATTATTGGTGCTAGTGAAGTCACACAACTTAGTGTTTTCAGGAGTATTCATTTTAACAGTAATAGAAATAAGTAAAGCAAACTAAATAAAGTAAATGCAAGTAACTAATTTTTTTGTGTTTTTGATATAAGAAGCAAACAAGACAGTAAATAAAATAAAGTAAGTAATTTTTTGTATTTTTGATATAAAGAAACAAGCAAAGCAGTAAATAAAATAAAGTAAAGCAAGACAGAAACAAAGTAAAGAGATTGGAAGTGAGAGACTCCCCTTGCAGCGTGTCTTGATCTCCCCGGCAACGGCGCCAGAAAACAGTCTTGATACGCGTGAAGCACACATCCGTTGGGTACGCCAAGAGGAAGGTGTGATGCGTACAATAGCAAGTTTTCCCTCAGTAAGAAACCAAGGTTTATCGAACCAGTAGGAGTCAAGGACCACGTGAAGGTCGTTGGTGATGGAGTGTAGTGACCTCACTTTAAAAAGTGCAAGTCCCTGTGCATTAGTGCTAGTCCCTGGATCGAACTGCTAGCACACACAGTTTAAGATGAAATACCAAGTAGCAAAGGTCTTCATTACAACCTAAGATCCAGCGGAAATAAAATAGTTCGATACAACTTGCATAGCTCAAGGGCTAGCATAAACATAAATCAGAGTTCAACATCAAGCGGAAAGCAAATAGCATGGAGTCCTCTTCCTTCACGGATGCCACGAGCAGACATGTTGGGCAAAGACTCGTGATCCTAACATCTTCTTCAGCGAGCTAGAGATACTGCAACATCAAACGTTGCAGCCCGAAGGAATCAATACATTTGGAATTGTATTGGCAAGGACACTTTTGTGGACTCAAAAGGCATCCTACACCTACGTGCACATACGGCAGGTAGAGCTCGGGTTCTTTTTGCATAAAGCCAATTTTTCCTATCATTTATCAAAACATTTTCTTTCAATCTAAATAATAGTAACATTGGTAAATCCCCAATGTACCAATTAACAGTAACATTGGTAAAGCCCCAATGTACCTTCCTACCCTTGTTCACCCATCAAATTTTATTTAAGAAATTGGGATGAGGAGATCTTCGAACAAGGACTTGTCAGTTCGCTCATGTTGTCCATAACCGGGGACACGGCTAAGTACTTAGATTTACACTCTCGAGAGGTTGTACACCTTTACCCACATGGCCAGGTCAATCCTTCTACCTCGATGCACATTTTGCTCGGAGGACGAGTGCAGACCGTGGCCGAGACCTTCGTGTGTAATCACCCGAACCATTCCCTAAGGGCCCCGTTCCACATACGGTATCCCTCTACCACCACCTGGCCCCTAGGATCCGGGTTCATACAACATACTTTGTCAAGCCGAGCCATAGTAGCATGTGGTTGTACGGAAAGCTAATGAGCAAGATTTGTCTACAATCTCTTTAAGCCCGGGTGACTTTCCGCAAGTGTGCACTAGCACCGGGGTCTCGCCCCACGATACGACCACCCTCTCCATAACTCCACCATTCACCCAGGTAATTCATTAAACTTAGTTGTTTTTCCTTAACCTCTATCAAAACCTTTTCCATGACATAGCAGGTAACAACTAAATTTAATGGCGGCTAAGGGAGTCTAGGAGTGGTGTAGATAAACTACTAGGATTTACTAGCAAGCACAAAGCATAAACCCTAGACATGTCTACTATAAAAACACTACGGTGCAAGAATTAAAACTGGGACTTTTGGTGTGTGTCACTTGCCTTTTTCACTGGGAGGAGTTGCAATCTTCACAATCACAAAGGTTGCAGCTGTCACAGTCGCAATCTACAAGCATACATGTATAACACCATAAACACAATGCACAACACAAATGCACAAGCATAGACATGAGATGCATATGATACTTACACAGGTGCACTCCATTTAATGATCTCTGGTTGTGACTATATGCATGATGTCATGGTCATGTTTTATGGTTGGTTGTATTATTGCGAACCATCTATGTCGCACCAGCAAAGGGCAACTACCATTAATTGAAAATGGTATTTTGGTACAGTATACAAATGATGGTTTTGGTACTACTGGACAGAGGATAACATTTGCAATCATATGCAAAAGGAATCACCCGAAAAGGGTATGTAGATCTCATTTTATGGGTGATATAGTCCGATTAGGCATTTAAATATGGATGAATCTCAAACTTCTGTAAGTCCACATTTTATTGTTCCAAATTGTTCCTTATATTTTTAGGATTCCAACGGTATAAAGTTTGTGATTTTTGGACATACGGATCTCTGGATATGATTTTCGCAAAGCGCGGACTATCGAAACAGAGATTAAACGCAAACTAGGGTGTGTCCCTGACACATGGTGCGTACCCCTTCGCGCGGATCAGCCTCTGTAAACCGTTGGATCTTCATAAAATATACGGCTCAGATCTGTTGACAGAATAGGAAAGAAATAAAAAGAAAAAAAGGGGGGGTGCTCACGTGGCACTGACTGGGCGTACGCGTGGCGGCGAGGTGGCGGCTGACGTGGCCGGCGGCGAGGTGAGCTCGCCGGTGGCGATGGTCGGCGGCGCTTCAGTGGTTCCCGGCGGCGAGGAAGGGGCGGACGACGTGCGGGTCGTCGCTGCGGTGCTGATGGTTGCCGCAGCGCGGCTTGGGGAGGTCCCGGCCGGCGGCAATGGCCGGCTGGAGGCGGCGCGGCGAGGTGAACTCCGGCGAGAAATTTTGCGAGCCTGGCGGCGTGTTTGAGAGGGAAAAAGAGGGGAAAAGGGAGAGGACGCCGGGCTCTTTATGGAGGTGTCCTTGGACGGGAGAGGAGAGGCGAGATGGGGACGTGGGGCGAGTGGGGGAGGAGGTTGCCGGCGGCTGCTGTGCGTGCGGGCGTGCAGCGCGTGGGGAGGAGCGGGGCGACGGTTGGAGACGAAGTCTCCTGGCGTGCGTGCGGGGGGCCTAGCCCGGGCCGGTGGCCTGCTGGGCCGCCTTGGCCTGGTCGGCCCAGGGGGGAAGGGGGAGGGGAGGGAGAAGAGGTGGCCGGCGCGGGCCTGGTCGGCTGGCTGGGCCGCTGGCCGATTGGGTTGGCCCAGCTGCCGTTCGTTTTCTTTTTTTTTCTTCTATCTCTTTCTCGCATTTGAAAAAGCATTTGAGGCACCAAAATAAATCGGAAAAATGCAAATAAGATACCGTTGGACTCCTTGTGAAAAATCCTTCACTTTGGAACCATTTTTGAAACAAAAATGAATAATTTTAAAACCAAAATTCGCGTAGACGCATAAGTGGCTAATAGCGCTATTTTAGGGTTTGGTTTTTGAAATGCACTTTAAATTTTCACTAAATGCAAAATGTCATGATGCACATGTATGAAATGCATGATGTTTCGAAATTTTGAAAAATTGGGATGTTACATGGAGTGTAGTGTGGTGCAACACCAGGGATTCCGGCGCCAACGTGGAACCTGCACAACACAATCAAAGTACTTTTCCCCAACGTAACAGTGAGGTTGTCAATCTCACTGGCTTGCTGTAAACAAAGGATTAAATGTATAGTGTGGAAGATGATGTTTATTTGCGAAGAACAGTAGAGAACAATGATTGCAGTAGATTGTATTTAGATGTAAAAGAATGGACCGGGGTCCACAGTTCACTAGTGGTGTCTCACCCATAAGAAATAGCATGTTGGGTGAACAAATTACAGTTGGGCAATTGACAAATAGAGATGCATACATATCATGATAATTACTATGAGATTTAATCAGGGCATTACGACAAAGTACATAGACCGCTATCCAGCATGCATCTATGCCTAAAAAGTCCACCTTCGGGTTAGCATCCGCACCCCTTCCAGTATTAAGTTGCAAACAACACACAATTGCATTAAGTATGGTGCGTGATGTAATCAACACAAATATCCTTAGACAAAGCATTGATGTTTTATCCCTAGTGGCAACAGCACATCCACAACCTTAGAACTTTCTGTCACTGTCCCAGATTCAATGGAGGCATGAACCCACTATCGAGCATAAATACTCCCTCTTGGAGTTACAAGTATCAACTTGGCCAGAGCCTCTACTAGCAACGGAGAGCATGCAAGAACATAAACAACATATATATATGATGGATTGATAATCAACTTGACATAGTATTCAATATTCATCGGATCCCAACAAACACAACATGCAGCATTACAAATAGAAGATCTTGATCATGATAGGCAGCTCACAAGATCTAACATGATAGCACAATGAGGAGAAGACAACCATCTAGCTACTGCTATGGACCCATAGTCCAAGGATGAACTACTCACGCATCAGTTCGGAGGCAGGCATGGTGATGTAGAGCCCTCCGGTGATGATTCCCCTCTCTGGCAGGGTGCCGGAGGAGATCTCCTGAATCCCCCAAGATGGGATTGGCGGCGGCGTCTCTGGAAGTATTTCTGTATCGTGGCTCTCGGTAATAGGGTTTTCGCGACGGAGAGTTTAAGTAGGCGGAAGGGCAGAGTTGGGGGCGGCGCAGGGGCCCCACACATAGGGCGGCGCGGGCCCCACCCAGGCCGCGCAGCCATGTGGTGTCGGCGCCTCGTCACCCCACCTCGTATCCTCTTCCGTCTTCTGGAAGCTCCGTGGAAAAATAAGACCCTGGGCGTTGATTTCATCCAATTCCGAGAATATTTCCTTTGTAGGATTTCTGAAACCAAAAACAGCAGAAAACAACAACTAGCTCTTCGACATCTCGTTAATAGGTTAGTGGCGGAAAATGCATATAAATGATGTAAAGTATGTATAAAACATGTGAGTATTGTCATAAAAGTAGCATGGAACATAAGAAATTATAGATACGTTTGAGACGTATCAATCACCTACACCGGATGGATATTTTGATGACACCAAACACTACTACGTAAATGGGTTGTTATAAAGGTGGCATTAAGTGTTCGGAAAGTATAGGGTAGAGGCACTGGTATCAATAGTGGGATTTGTCCATCCTAATGACGGACAAATATACTCTGGGCCCTCTCAGTGGAATGATGTCTAGTTACATTGCAAGCATGTGACTAGTTCACAAGAGATATCATATCAAGGTACGAGTAAAGAGTACTTATCAGTAACGAGGTTGAACTAGGTATGGAGATACCTACGATCAAACTTTGGATAAGTAAAATATCGCGAGACAAAGGGAATTGTTATTTTATGTGAAAGGTTCTTTCGATCATGAAGTCATCGTTGAATATATGGGAGCTATTATGGATCTCCAGGTCCTGATATTAGTTATTGATCGGAAAGGAGTCTCGATCATGTCCGCATAGTTCTCGAACCGTAGGGTGACACTTAAAGTTTGATGTCGTTTTAAGTAGATATGGAATATGGAATGGAGTTCGAATGTTGTTCACAGTCTCGGATGGGATCCAGGACATCACGAGGAGTTCTGGAATGGTCCGGAGAATAATATTCATATATAGGAAGTCACTTTCCAAGTTTGGAAATGATCCAGTGCATTTATGGAAGGCGCTAGAATGTTCTAGAAACTTTCGGAAGAAATCACCATGGAAGGTGGAGTCCCAGATGGACTCCACCAACCCTATCCGGCCGACCAAAGGGGAAGGTGGAGTCCATGGTGGACTCCACCATCATGGTCGGCCATAGGGGAAGGAAAGGGAGGAGTCCCACTTCCCCTAGGTTTCACCCGTATGGAAGGTTTTGAGTTGGACTCTTATTCGAATTTTGGGCAAACCCTAGGGGGTTCCACCTATATAATGAGAGGGAGAGGGAGGGGTCGGCGACCACACCAGCCTCACCACCCATGGGCACCAAGTCCGGCGCCCCAAGTTCCCCCTCTCCCCAAACCCTAGCCACTCCTCTCCTCTCGATACTCCCACGGTGCTTAGGCGAAGCACTGCCGGAGATCTCCACCACCACCACCACCATGTCGTCGTGCTGGCAGGATTCCGAGGAGGATCTACTACATCTGCTGCCCGATGGAACAGGGAGAAGGATGTCGTCATCAACACCGAACGTGTGACCGAGTGCGGAGGTGCTGCCCGACTGTGCCACCGTCAAGATCTTCTACGCGCTTTTGCAAGCGGCAAGTGATCGACTACATCAACCACGAGATCTAATCTCGTTAATGCTTAGCGATCTTCAAGGGTATGATTATCTACACCTCGTTGCTACCATATACTAGATTAGATCTTGGCTAGTTATTCGTTATTGCGGTAGGAATTTTTTTGTTTTCTATGCTACGAATCCCTACACTGGTATCAGAGCCGTGTATATGCATAGATCAGTTGAACGAGTAGAACACAATGGTTTTGTGGGCGTTGATGCTTTTGTTGTCTTTTGTTATGTGTACTTTGCATCTTGAGGTATGGTGGGATGAAGCGGCCCGGGCTAACTTTACATGACCACGTTCATGAGACTTGCTCCACGCTCGACATGCAACTAGTATTGCATAAGTGGCTTTGCGGGTGTATGTCTCTCTCACCATAGTTAAGATTCAATTTACGATTTTAATTGACAACACTAGTATCAGCGTTGTGGTTCATGTTCGTAGGTAGATTGGATATTACTCGAAAGCCCTAAACCACGTAAAATATGCAAACCAAATTAGAGGCTTCTAACTTGTTTTTGTAGGGTTTGGTGATGTGATATGGCCATGATGTGATGATAAATATGTATGAGAGATCATTATTGTATTGTGGCAACTGGCAGGAGCCTTATGGTTGTCTTTATATTTCATGTTGTAGTATTATTTCAAAGTAGTTGTAATAGTTGCTACATATGGTGAACAACCATGAAGACGGCGCCATTGACCTTGACGCTACGCCGACGTTGATGGAGATCATGCCCGTTGATGATGGAGATCATGTACGTGCTTTGGAGATGAAGCTCAAAGGCGCAAAGACAAAAGGGCCATGTCATATCACATTATGAATTGCATGTGATGTTAATCCTTTTATGCATCTTATATATCTTAGATCACGACCGTAGCATTATAAGATGATCCCTCTCACTAAAAATCAAGATAATAAAGTGTTCGTCCTTAGTTAGCACCGTTGCTAAGACTCGTTGTTTTGAAGCATCACGTGATGATCGGGTGTGATAAACTCAACGTGTGCATACAACGGGTGCAAGCCAGTTTTGCACATGCAGAAACTAGGTTTTGACTTGACGAGCCTAGCATGTACAGACATTGCCTCAGAACATGCAATACCGAAAGGTTAAGCATGAATCATATAGATGATATGATGAACATGTTGATGTTCGCCATTGAAACTACATGTTCTCACGTGATGATTGTACTTGGTGTAGTTGATTTGGTGTGTGTAATCACTAAAGACAATCCGAGGGATATTGTTTTGAGTGGGAGTTCACCTAGTTAATTTTAAATTAATAGTAAACTGAATTTTTCATAAACTTAGTCTAAACTCTTTGCAAATATTTTGTAGATTATGGCGACCCCTACCATCAACTTTAATTCGTTCCTAGAGAAAGAAAAGCTGAAAAACAAAGGAGGCAACTTTACGGATTGGTTTCGTAACTTGAGGATTGTCCTCACTGCTGGACAACTGCCCTATTTGCTCTATGCACTGCTGGGTGACCCACCTGCAGAAACAGCTACCGATGAGGCTAAAGCTGTTTACCTCACTCGAAAGACACATTACTCCATAGTTCAGTGTGCCATCCTCTACGGTTTAGAATCGGATCTCCGGAAACGTTTTGAGACCCACGACCCTCATGATATAATCATTGAGCTCAAAATGATATTTGAAATTCATGCGACCGTGGAAAGCAATGATGCTTCTGAAAAGTTCTTTAACTGTAAGATGGAACAGGGCAGCTCCGTTAGCGAGCACGTGCTCAAGATGTCTGGGCACGTGAAGAAACTCCAAGACTTGGGAATCACGATTCCTAACGCCTTGGGGATTCATCGTGTTCTTCAATCACTGCCACCTAATTAAAAGAACTTCGTGATGAACTACAACATGCAGTGCATGGACAAGACGTTACCTGAACTCTTCTCAATGCTGAAAACTGCTGAAGTGGAGATAAAGAAAGAGCACCAAGTGTTGATGGTCAATAAGACCACCAAGTTCAACAAGCAGGGTAAGCCTAAGGAAAAGGGTAAATTCAAGAAGGGCGACAAGAAAGCTGACACGCCTCCTAAGAAACCCAAGGCTGGCCCTAAATCTAATATTGTGTGCTATTACTGCAAAGAAGGGGGACACTGGAAGCGGAACTGCTCAAAGTACCTGGAAGATGTGAAGAGCGGCAACATCAAAAAGAAAGGTATATCTGATATACATGTTATTGATGTCTATCTTACTAGTAATCGTAGTAGTGCCTGGGTATTTGATACTGGTTCGGTTGCTCATATTTGTAACTCCAAATAGGAGCTACAGTATAAACGAAGACTAGAAAGGG
This sequence comes from Lolium rigidum, assembly GCF_022539505.1. Classification (NCBI taxonomy): domain Eukaryota; kingdom Viridiplantae; phylum Streptophyta; class Magnoliopsida; order Poales; family Poaceae; genus Lolium; species Lolium rigidum. Next base: position 179,451,058 of record NC_061513.1, on the reverse strand, counting down.
ACGAGGTGACGATGCGCATTGGAAATGGATCCAAGGTCGATGTGATCGCCGTTGGCACGCTCCCTCTACATCTACCATCGGGATTAGTTTTAAATCTGAATAATTGTTATTTGGTGCTTGTGTTAAGCATGAACATTATATCCAGATCTTGTTTATTGCAAAGCGGTGATTCATTCAAGTCTGAGAATAATGGTTGTTCGATTTATATGAATAATATCTTTTATGGTCATGCACCTGAGATGAATGGTTTATTTCTGTTAAATCTCGATAGTAGTGATACACATATACATAACATTGATGCTAAACGAAAGAAATTAAATGATAATTCTACATATATGTGGTACTATCGTCTTTGTCATATTGGAGTGAAACGCATGAAGAAACTCCATTCGGATGGACTACTTGAATCACTTGATTTCGAATCACTTGATAGATGCGAGGCATGTCTGATGGGGAAAATGACTAAGACTCCATTCTCTGGTATTATGGAACGAGCTACAGACTTGTTGGAAATCATACATACTGATGTATGTCGACCAATGAGTGTAGCATCGCACGGTGTTATCGTTATGTTCTTACTTTCACAGATGATTTGATTAGATATGGGTATATCTACTTGATGAAACACAAATCCGAAACTTTCGAGAAGTTTAAGGAATTCCAAAGTGAAGTAGAAAATCAACGTAACAAGAAGATTAAATTTCTACGTTCTGATCGTGGAGGTGAATATCTGAGTTATGAGTTTGGCATGCATTTGAAGAAGTGCGGAATATTTTCACAGTTGACACCGTCGGGAACACCAGAGCGCAATGGTGTGTCCGAACGTCGTAATCAATTTCTATTAGATATGGTTCGATCTATGATGTCTCTTACAGATTTACCGTTATCTTTTTGGAGTTATGCATTAGAGACAACAACATTCACTTCAAATAGGGCACCATCTAAATCCGTTGAAACGACACCGCATGAATTATGGTTTGGAAACAAACCTAAGTTGTCGTTCCTTAAGGTTTGGTGCTGCGAAGCTTATGTAAAGAAGTTACAACCTGACAAGCTCGAACCCAAAGCGGAGAAATGTGTCTTCATAGGATACCCTAATGAAACAATTGGGTGTACTTTCTATCACTGGTCCGAAGGTAAAATCTTTGTTGCCAAGAACGGATCCTTTCTTGAGAAGGAGTTTCTCTCGAAAGAAGTGACTGGAAGAAAAGTAGAAATTGACGAGGTTACTGAACCTTCTCTTGAAAATCATAGTAGCGCAACACCGGAAGATGTTCTTGTGCCGCCTACACCGATTAATGAGGAAGCTAATGATAATGATCATGAAACTTCGAACGAAGATACTACTGAACCTCGCAGGTCTACGTGCGTTCACACCACTCCTGATTGGTATGACCCCTGTCTAAATGTCATGATTGTGGACAACAATGATGAATACCATGCGACGTATGAGGAAGCAATGATGAGCCAAGATTCCAACAAATGGCAAGAGGCCATGAAATCCGAAATGGGATCCATGTATGATAACCAAGTATGGACTTTGGTAGACTTACCTGATAGCCGCAAGGTTGTCGAGAATAAATGGATCTTCAAAAGAAAAACAGATGCCGATGGTAATATTATTGTCTATAAAGCTCGACTTGTCGCGAAAGGGTTCCGACAAATTCAAGGAGTTGAGAATTTCTCACCTGTAGCGAAGCTAAAGTCTGTAAGGATATTGTTAGCAATAGCTGCATTTTTAGATTATGAAATTTGGCAGATGGATGTCAAAACGGCGTTCCTTAATGGTGACATTGAGGAAGAGTTGTATATGGTACAACCCAAAGGTTTTTTCGATCATAAAAATGCTGAGAAGGTATGTAAACTTCAGCGTTCAATTTATGGACTGAAGCAAGCATCCCGGAGTTGGAACCGACGCTTTGATAAGGTGATCAAAGACTTTGGATTTATACAAACCCATGGAGAGGCTTGTATTTACAAGAAAGTGAGTGGGATCTCTATAGCATTCCTAATATTATATGTAGATGACATATTATTGATTGGAAATGATGTAGAACTTCTGATTAGTGTAAAAGGTTATTTGAATAAGTGTTTTTCAATGAAAGACGGAGAAGCAGCATACATTTTAGGCATCAACATTTATAGAGATAGATCAAGACGCCTAATAGGGCTTTCACAGAGTACATACCTGGATAAGATTCTAAAGAAGTTTAGAATGGATGCAAGCAAGAAAGAGTTCTTGCCCATGTTACCAGGTAAGACCTTGAGTAAAACTCAAAGTCCAGCTACGGCAGAAGAGAGAGAAAGGATGAACAAAATCCCCTATAACTTGGCCATAGGCTCTATCATGTATGTCATGATGTGTACAAGACTGGATATCGCACATGCTGTTAGTTTGACCAGCAAATATCAAAGTGATCCAGGAATGGAACACTGGACAACGGTCAAGAATATCCTGAAGTACTTGAAAAAAACTAAGGATATGTTTCTTTGTTATGGAGGTGACCAAGAGCTTGCTATAACGAGTTACACTGACGCTAGTTGGAACACTGATCCAGATGACTCTAAGTCTCAATCCACCAGGAGCAACGACGCACGGATTCACCATGGCGTCGAACTCTCCATCCACCAGGAGCAACTGCGGAGGGTAGGCGACGACGCGGCGAACGAGCACCGACATCTTCTCATCACGCTCCGCAGGGAGAGGCGGCGCGCGACACACGAGCATCCCCCTAGAGGAGGCTACGACGGGGCGGGGCCTCCGAACGCACCGCTGGGCGGCCAGTAGGCTAGAGTTAGATAATCTATCTGATTTCATTCTATCTTGTAAAATATAATCAAATTTGAATGAAACTTTTATTTTCGTGTATGTTTATTGATTTGGGGCCTCTAAATGGGGCGCGCGACTAGGAAGCGACGCCCCCAAACGCGGCACAAAGCAACAACGTCCCCCAAGCGCTTGATCCGGCGCGATTTGGGGAACAGGACTCGAGATGCTCTTAGGATCGTCTACCGCCGCGGTGGATGCCACCTTCTGCCCGGCTTCTTCCAAACGACGGAACACTGGAGCACAACCACCTAAGAGCACCTCCAGTCGCGTCCCCCAAAGGTATTTGGGGCGCGCCGGGCATTTTTTCGGCCCCATTCGCGCGCCCCAAAGCCCCCTTCCGCCCGCCGCGGCCAAATACGTTGTCCGGCGCCCCGGTCCCATCCCCGCTCCACAAGGGACGCTCCAGGCGCGCCGGACAGAGCGAGAAACATGCGGGTGATCCAAAACGGTTGGTTCTCGCCTTTTATTATCGTCGCGCCTCCCCTTCCACGCCACCCCTCCAAGCCTCCCAGCCCTCCGCTGCCGCTCGATTTCCCGGCCATCTCGATGGTCGATCTCTTCTGAGTCGGGCACCATCGTGACGGCTGGCTCCCTTGTCGTCCTTTTCGCCGCGGGTTGCTTTGCCAACGCGTCGGCAAATCCGCCCCTCCTCCGCATACAGACGGTGTTTCGCGGCTTGTCTGGTAGGCGCGACATGTCGCTGTTTGTTGCCTCCTTGCCGCATATGAATTTTAACCATTTGTTTTGCTTAAGACATGGATAGCGACGACGGGATGATCATCCAAATGATGGAGGACGAGCAAGCCTTCTACGATGACATTCGGAAGCATTTGACGATCATCGCGTCCTTCCAAAACATGCTTGACGCCGACGCGGAGAAGAGGAAGAGGCTGCACTGCAGAGGTTCAAAGGCGGGATGAAAGAAGTCGAAGCCCCAACAGAGGATGGAGGGGCATACCTTGTTGCACAATGACTACTTCGCAGATGGCGCAAAACAAATCAACAATTTTCGGTGCCGGTATATGATGAGCAAGGGTTTGTTCATGAATATCCTCCATGACGTTCGAGAGTTTGACCCCTACTTCAAGCTAAAGCACGACGTTGTTGGCACTGCTGCGTTCTCGGCGATTAAGAAGTGCACCGCCGCCATCAGGATGGTTGCATACGGAGCACTTGCCGCTACACATGACGACTACCTTCGCATGAGTGAGTATACTGCCATTGGGTGCATTTACAAGTTTTGTCGAGCTATGGTAGGGAAGTTTGGCAAATACTAATTGAGAAGGCCAGCTGAAGAAGAGACAACAAAGATCATTACCTAAAATGCAGCGAGAGGATTCCCTGGGATGTTTGGAAGCATCAATTGTATGCACTGGTCATGGAAGAACTACCCGTTTGCTTGGAAAGGTATACACAAAGGGCGTCAAGGATATTGTAGTGTGGTGCTTGAAGCTATGGCAGATTATGACATCTGGATTTGGCATTCTTTCTTTGGCATGGCGAGATCACACAATGACATCAACGTGCTGCAGCGGTCTCTGGTGTTCAACAAACTAGTGGAAGGTCATGCTCCACCATCCAACTATGAGATCAATGTCCATCACTATACCAAAGGCTATTATCTACACGATGGTATATATCCAAAATAGCCGACTTTATCCAAATAATCCCGGTGCCATCAGGTCAGAAAATTGCCACTTTTCTTCGCGATAGGAAGCTTGCGGGAAGGATGTCGAGCGGGCATTTGGTGTGCTTCAAGATTAATTTGCTATTGTTCGGTACCCTGCTCTCACTACTAGGGAAAAGCCTATAGGTGGAGGCAAGTGGTGCCGGCGCACCACCTTGTGCATGCGCCGGTGGAAATCATTGCCGGCGCACCACATTTCAGCCGCGCCGGCGATGGAGGGGTACTCGCCGGCGCACCTAGGGGAAAGGCTCGCCGGCGCTATTTCCCGGCATGGCCCCGGCCGATTCGGGCCAGGCCCAAGAATCATTGCCGGCGCATCGGCCCAGTGGTGCGCCGGTGGAAAATTTGATATTGCCGGCGCACCCCTGGGCCGGTGCGCCGGCAATGACTCTTGGGCCTGGCCCGGTTGTGATATAGCCGAAAGGGGTATATGTTGCCGGCGCACCATGGTCCAGGTGCGCCGGCAATAACCTCGGCAGTTATTTCAGCCACCAACCAGCCCACTCACTCACACACTCACTACACTCCACTTCTCCACACAAACCCGAGCCTTCTCCCAACCCAGCTCATTTTTGCCCATTTCTATCCCCAATTTCACCAATTTGACCAAACAAAATCAAAATTTTTGAGCAAATCTTCCCTTCCTACATGCATCTCCCACATCCCCCTATGTAGATCTAGATCTACTATCCCGCATTGACCGCTCAATCTAGATCTAGATCTAGAAAGTCGGCTTCCATACGCCATTGTCGCGGCGCGTCGTCTCGATCTTATCGAGGAATATATCAAACAAATAGGTGATTAATGAACAAATTAAGGAATGAAATCGATGTATGTTGGACATTTGAAGAAAAGCTCTCGTGTGTGGCATATATATATGTTGTGCTTGTGCTTGTGTGTGTGTTGGCGTTGAAAATGAGTTGCCAACGTTGCGCCGAAATGTTGATTCTTCAAGTTTCCGTTTCGGCACATTTCTGGCGCTCCTATGTCCTACCGTGTAGGAAGGTCATGCCGAAATTTTCCGTGAAAACTACCGACGGATGCATGGTTCTAATGAATTATGTAATCTTACCATGCGAGGCGATAATGGTTATCGAGATGAGTGAAAGCATCGTGATGAGATATCTGAAACACGCGATCATCGACATGTATGAAAATAACCGCACGGAGGTATTGTGTCCGTGCCGGAGATGCAAACGAGGGAAATGGTTTGACCCGTATTCAGGCAAGTTGCGGGGGCACCTGCTCACTAATGGTTTCATGCATGGACACACTCAATGGATGAGTGATGATGGCGCGGAGGTCAATGGGGCGACGGCGGCAGTTGGTAAAAATGGCCGGCAAGAAGGAGGGCATCATGATACGGATGACGATGAAGAGTTTGTCGCACATGACGATAACCTTGACGACGACAATAACCTTGACGACGACAATAACCTTGACGACGACGAAGAGGTGCCGCTAGCTTCAGCCGTGCGGGACCCTCATCTTCAAGATCTGCTTCTCGAAAAGACGAAAGGCGCCAAGCGGAAATCAAAGCTTGAGCAACTCGAGATAGACTCGAATACTCCGTTGTACGACTCAGGTCGCGGGTTGGGGGAGTCTCGCTTGAGAGTAGCTCTCGATGTGCTGCAGATGAAGGCGAAACACGGATGGACGGACACAAGCGTCGACGACATCCCGGAATACGTGAAAGATCTCCTTCCTGCCGGGAACACGTGTCCCGGTAGTCTAGCCGAGGCCAAGAGAATCACGTGCCCTCTCGACTTACCCCACGAAAAGTATCACGCCCGCATCAACGATCGTATCATGTATCGCAAGGAGCACATGGACAAGACCAAATGTCCCGTGTGTGAAGCTGAACGGTACAAGAAAGGGAAGAAGAAAGCTCCTCGGAAAGTTGTGTGGTACTTCCCGCTCGCCCCCGGCTTCAACGGTTCTACGCGGACCGCAAGGAAGCAAAGCTCATGCGCCGGCACGCAGAAAGAAAGGAGGCAGTGTTGAATGATAAAGAGCGGATTGAGCACCCGAGTGCCGACGCACCCTTCGGATGCAAGCCAGTGGAAAGCATTAGACAATGAATTCGGAAGTTTTGGGGCAGATCCCATAAACATCAGGTTGGGTGCGAGCACGGACGGATTCAATCCGTTCGGAAACCAGAGCAGCACACATAGCACATGGCCCGTGTTTGTATGGATCTACAACCTCCCGCCCCGGCTGTGCATGAAGAGGAAGTACATACAGATGAGTATGCTAATTCAAGGGCCGACACAGCCAGGAAACGATATCAACATGTATCTCGAACTATTAAAGGAGGAGCTTGAAACGTTGTGGGCGGAGGAAGGGGTAGATACATGGGACGCCGTCGCGGAAGAATATTTCCCTTTGAGAGCCGCGTTGATCACGACGGTGCAGGACTACCTCGGATACGGTTACATTTCGTGCCGGGTGTGCCATGGACACAAGGCATGTGTCGGTGCATGGAAGAGACGATGTTTTTGCAGCTTGGTAAGGATGGCTCTTCGAAAACAGTTTACATGGGGCATCGAAGGTGGCTACGAAAACCGACCCGTGGAGAAAGCGTGGAGATCCGTTCGATGGTACAAATGAACCCCGAGGACCTCCACGTAAGAAGAGCGGCGAAGAGATCGATACATTACTGAAAGGTTGGAAGGAGTGCCCTGCGCCGGGAAAGATTCGTCAAAAGCCCGGAGAGAAGAAGAAGAAAAAGGAAACGACGCCGCTCATTGGTGTATGGAAAAGGAGGTCCGTGTTTTGGGACTTGCCGTATCGGAAAATTCTCGATACACCTCACCGCCTTGATGTCATGCATATTACAAAGAACGTGTGCGAGAGCTTGCTTGGCACTCTTCTCAACATGCCGGACCGGACCAAAGATGGGCCGAAAGCAAGACATGACCTGAAAGTTTTGGGCATCGAGGAAGAGCTTCGGATCCCGCCGGCCCAAGAGGGACAATCGGAGGAGGAGGCGGACGGCGGTCGAAGCGCAAAAGGATTAAGCAGCCGGACTATTACCGTCCCCCTCCTCGCTTCACTTTTAGTCCGGCCGAGGTCGATCAATTTTTCAATTGCCTTGTAGGAGTCGAGTGCCCTTCGGTTACTCCGGGTAATAAGCGATACATGGACCCCAAGAAACGAAACTTCAGCGGCATGAAGTCTCATGACTCGTCACGTGATGATGACGCAGATTCTTCCGGTTGCAATCCGAGGTATAATGGATGACCATGTCCGTGCAACGCTGATCGGGCTCTGTAACTTCTTCGACGTCATAACTCGGAAGTCGATAAGCGTGAAGAAACTCGCAAGGCTCCAGGAAGAGATCGTGGTGATCCTATGTGAGATGGAGATGTACTTCCCGCCCGCATTCTTTGACGTGATGGTCCATCTGTTGGTCCATATCATGGATGATATCGTCAGTCTAGGGCCGGCATTCTTACACAACATGATGCCGTTTGAAAGAATGAATGGGGTCATTAAAGGATACGTTCGTAACAGGTCACATCCAGATGGAAGCATCGTACGGGCTGGCTCACCGAAGAGTGCATCTCTTTCTCGCACGAATTATCTAGACATCGAGGACCCCGTTGGTTTGCCTCAAAACAAGTACCTCCGTAGGTTCGAGGGAGTAGGCCACAAAAATGGAAGGAAGGAACCGCACGTGCACATGTCCGGTCGGAGTTCCGACTTTGACAGGGCCAACTTAGTAGCGCTACAACACATTGACTTGATCGATCCTTGGTTGAAAGAGCACAAAACCATGATAGAGAACAGTGGCAAGCCGATGATGACGGAAGCGTAAATATACAGAGAGCACAACTCCTCTTTCGCGCGCTGGTTCAAAGACCACATTGTTGCTAATCCCCCACCAATGGATTCTCGACAAGGATAAACTAGTATTGGCCTTGTCACATGGCCCCGCGCCCAACATCATGACTTACCAAGCGTACGATATCAACGGGTACACATTCTACACGGAAGAAAAAGACAAGAACAAGAGTTTACCGTAACTCGTGGGTAACGATGGATTCCCGGACGGGTGACGTAAAGACTAGATACTACGGAAGAATCGAGGAAATCTGGGAGCTTAGCTACGCTCGGGGAGAAAGTGCCGATGTTCCGTATCGATGGGCTAAGAGCGTCGAAAAGAAGACCGGTATTTCACCACCATGTTTCTACCCGAAGCCAACAAATCAAAGTCCACGAACGCCACCGCGCTGAATGAGCCATGGGTACCGGCAGAACACGTGCACCAATGCTTCTTCATAACCGACCCATCCAGGCCTAGCCGTGTTATCGTGAGGAGAGGCAAGAGGACCATCGTCGGAATGGATGGAGTCGCCAACGAGGAAGACTTCGAAGGACAAGTCGGAGACCCAATGATGGAAGAATCCGAGGACGAAGACACAACATACACCACAAGAAGAAGCAGGACCACGCTACCGAGGTCAGGTCGACCCTTCAAAAGAAGAAGTCACGACACGGGGCTAAATTATTCAACGACGAGCAAGAAAAGCAAGAAGAAAGCGAAACACTCTTCTCAATCGATGATGTAAAACTTTATTTGCAATGTATAACTCATATTTTGTGTAATTCATAACTACTCATATTGTCATGGCCAATATTTTATGTATGACTAATTAATATTGTGTTGGTCAATATTTTATGCATGCATGTATATAACTCATATTTTGTGTAATTCATAACTACTCATATTGTATAGGATTATCTTGAAAAGAGAAGGAAATAAAATAGTATAGGATTTGTGGGAAAAGAAAAGAAACATAAAAGAAAGTGAAAAGAAATAAAGAAAAGAATAAAAAAAAGAAAGTGAAAAGAAATAAAGAAAAAATAAAAAGAAATGGCCAGCCAGGTTGGGGACAAGTCCCGTGTATAGTCGGGCTCACTTATTGCCGGCGCACCACATGTTTGGTTCGCCGGGGGTATAGTTGTCCCCGGCGAACCAAACATGTGGTGCGCCGGCAATAAGGTGAGCCCAGCTATACCTGGGACTTAACCGCTGCGCGTGCTATCTCTCTCTTCCTCTTCCTCACATCTTCCCCGTACCGACGACGACGACCACCCGCCAGCGCCGCCACCCGCCGTTCTGCACCACCAGCCCCCCACCACCTGCCTCCGCTGTCGAGGAGGAGCCGCCGCCGCTGTCGAGGAGGAGCCGCCGCCGCTGTCGGATCCACCGCCGCCGTCGGATCCGCCGCTCGCCAGCCGCCACAGAGAGGAGGAGCAGGAGCAGGAGACAGGAGACCCGTACCTGCCGCTAGCCGCCGCCGTCGACCCCTGCCGGTAGTCGGCACGTCCACCCCTCTCGCCCCCAATCCCCCTCCGCCCCCAATCCCCTCTCGCCCCCATTGCTTTTTCAATGTTAGGGTTCATACTAAAATCATCAATTTGAAATTTTCTGGTTTGAAATTAAATGATGAAATTCAGTAGCAAATGATGAAATGCAGTAGCAAATGATGAAATGCACTCATATTCATTCTATGGTTTGAAATTTTGAGAGAGCACTACAATGAATTCATTCTCTGGTTTGAAATTAAATGATGAAATGCAGTAGCAAAAAATGGGGATTTTCAGTGCTACTTTTCATGTTTTTTAGGTATGTTCATAATAATATGATGGTTCTCTAGTTAAAATAATTTAGTAGGTTTAGTTAATAAAATTTGCTAGCACTAAAAATGCTGCCATAAATTGCTACTCGGTTAAAAATGCCCAATTGTTTAGTTCAAAATGCTCATGCATGCTCACCGGTTGTAAATTAATTTGGTTCAAAATGAAAATGCATCATTACCTACTGCCAAAAAAAGAAAATGAAATAGAGGTTTGGCTCAAAATTGATTTTACTTGCAGTAGCTAAAATGAAAATTGATTTTGTTTAGTTAATTGGCCAAGAATGCTAGCAGTAGCAAGTGTTAGGGTTAGGCATACATTTAAATGTTAGGGTTAGGGTTAGCCAAGAATGCTAGGGTTAGGGTTAGCCAAGTGTTAGGGTTAGCCAAGAATGCTAGAAGTAGCAAGAAAATGGTCCATGCTATTGTAAAATACATGTTATTCTCAACATTTATATGTTCCCTTAACCAGAGAAAATGCTCTCTGCCATTTATGCTCTCATGCTCATGCTACTGTCAAATTATGTTAGCAATAAAAATAAAATGCTTTAATAAAATGCTTTATATACTAAGTGCTGTTGAAAAAAGAAATTGAGTTGGGGTTTTTTATTATAGTGTAAATGAAATGGAAATGCTACTGGTTCATTTAAAATAGTTCTCTGGTTTAGTTCACTATTGCTACTTCACTATTTAAAATGGAAATGGAAATGAAATGAATGCTCATGTTGATGCTCACTCGGTTGCAAATAAAGATTTTGAAATGGTTTTGAAATGCTACTGCTCATGCTCATGCTCACCGCCAAAAAAGAATGCTCTCTGGTTTTGCTCTCTCGGTTTGCTAAAATGACACATGTGAGCTTCTCTGGTTCATTTAAAAGAAAATGAAAATTGGTGCTATGTTCCTTATCTGGTTCATTTAAAACAAAATGAAAATGATAAGGTACCTAGTGTATTTTGTATAAGTGGGTACAAGCTCTGTTTAGCACTCGTTTTAATTATGTAGCCAGAGAGTAGCATGGTGTTGATGTACAAGCTCTGTTTGGCACTGTTTGTTGGAGAAGACACATGTATCATATATGTGAATTTCTGTTGTAATTAAGCAGTAATGCTGCCAGGGATGCCAGGGATGTAAAATGCTCACTATACTGGTTGTAGTACATGCAATGCTGCTGCTACTATTTGCTACTATTGTTGCTGCTACATTTTGAGTTATGTAACTTGAGAGTTAAGATGTTTCTGCTACTATTGTTGCTGCTACATTTTGAGTTATGTAACTTGAGAGTTAAGATGTTTCTGCTACTATTGTTGCTGCTACATTTTGAGTTATGTAATTGGAGAAAATTCCTATATGTGAATTGCATTTCTGTTACAGGGATTGAGTTGCTATTGAGTGCCGGAATGTCGATTCATTTCCGTTCCGGCAATTCTAGCACTCGGCATGACCAATTTTTAGCAAAGGTCATGCCGAATTTTTCCGTGAATTCTAACTCTTTTTCGTCTTCTATTAGTGCAAGCCACCATGTCGTCTCAAGAAGAGTTAGAGGAGCACTACAATAGGCACTTCTTTAGGACGGAGGAGGATGCCGAGGCCGCCTGGTGTTGGCGGCGACGAGGACCATGAGATGGAGGATGCCGCCGGGGGTAGTGCCGACGAGCCGAGCGGCAACGAGGCAAGCGCCGCCGCCGGGGTAGTACCTACGAGCCTAGCGGCGATGAGGCAACCGGCGCCGCCGGGGTGGCGGCGAGACAAGCGGCGACGATCCTAGCGCCGCCGCCGGGAGTAGTGGCACCGGGACAAGTGGAGCCAAGAGGCCGCGGAAGGCAAGGCGCCAAAACACGGTCGGCACCGGCAGAGACACAGTCACAGAGGTGGACCCCGCCAGTGGTTTGCCGGTGTTGCCTAAGGATGTTGCCAAGGGGTACGGCAACCAACCGGCATGTATCCTCCGAGAGGTCGTCAATCTCAACGAGACGGACCTCCGAGCTGAGAGCAAAGCGCCTTTGCGAGCCCAGCTCATTGCGAGGTTGCACGCACGATACAAGTTCCTAGGCGACTACGCCTCCAGCCATCAAACCAACAACATTGTGAACTCACAAGCCCTCCTGAAGTTCACCAAACACCTCAGCAGCTATAAGTACATGGTGCGGAGGCTGATTGCTGAGGGCAAAGGTTTCGAAGAGGTCCACTCCGCCTTTCCGCATGTCACCCAGGCGGACTTTGATGCTTTTGTGGCCAATGAAGAGCTACAAGCAACCAAGAATCGCAAGTTGTGGGGGAAGGAAATGCGGGAGCTTAACATCGGCAACCACAACCTTGGGAGCCGTGGGTACGAGGGAAAGGAGCCCTATTGGGCGAAGGAGGACGAGGCGTATGTAAATGCCGGCATTGAGAACCCCTGGCTCAAGTACAAGGACCCGCTTGAAAGAAGATTCATCAGGTCCCGGTACCATAAGAAGAAACTAACCGGGGAACTTGTCACGGACCCGAAGGTCGTAACCGACATAATTTGGTTCACGAACGACCGTAAGGTCCTGGCGTTGGAGAAAAACTGGTAAGCAATTTACCGGTTTTATTAGATCAAGTATCGTTCATATAATAGTAGCAACATTTCTAAATGGTTCGCGTTTCTTCCGCGAGGAAGAAGAAAGACAAAGACTTTCTCAAGCCTCCCAAGGTGACGAAGGCTCCTCGTCCCGAGCGTCGACGGGCAGGGTAGCTCGGGACAAGCCTCTCGTACGGGCGCTAAACATCGTTAATGAGCATTCACCGACGAGAAGGCCGCATAGAGGCCGTGTGGCTGGCGCCGGTACAGGCTACAAGCATGGTCACTATGGCTTGTCGTCTGCGGCCGATAAAAATGCGCGTAATGAGAGGAAGCAGCGGGAGGCGGAGCAAATGAGGGAGTCAATCCTAGCCCAAGTCCAAGCTGGTTTGGTACCGCAACTGGTACCGCAACTCAAAGCTACACTCGTACTCGAAGTCAAAGCTGAAGTCGCCGCCGGAGTCCAAGCAGATTTCAACGCTATGCAAGCGTGGTATGAGGGTGGCAAACAAGGCCCCCCCCGAAAATGCAAGTGGTTAGCTTCAACGGCAGCAACTCGATGGTGCCGCCGTCCGCCGGCAATGACAATGTTATAATGGAGACTCCTCCGGCCGCCGGCAATGTCGCCGGTGCTAGGGATTCACCGTCCATGCCGGGTAGCAGCCCCTCCGTCACTTGCACGCCCGCCGCCGCATGTGCTGGCCCGTCGACATTAGCCGAGCTCAACGCCCTCACGGTAATTAACTAATGTGTACATCAAGTTAATATATTAGTTTCGTCATCCTTGCCCTCTCTCTAACGCCATACACATGTTCTCGCAGGCGCTCTCGACGCCATGCACCTTTTTGATGAGAGTAAACGACGAACTCAAAGACGTCGCGAGGGGGTCCATCATTCGGCCCCTGGATAAGAAGTGGCACACACGAGATATGGCGGATGACGTTTACCGGGTTGAAGTGGATCGGGCGTTACCGGGCTATGAGGATTTGTTTCCTCCTAATCAACCGCATGGTGCCGATGACGATAGCCCGTTGAATCTGGCCTCACCGAAGGGTTGGCTACTGCTATGGCCGAAGACCCTAATTCGGATCAACACCTACTCGGGGTCGACGGCAAGCAAAGACAAGCACCTTGCGGCGCCACATGTCGGCGTCCCTCCACGACAGCCGGCGGCGCCCGTGGTCATCGCCCCACCGAACGGCCAGCTGCGCCGGAGGTCGGCGCCCCACCACAACAGCCAGCTGCGCCAGAGGCCGAGGAATATGAACGTGACAACTTCCAATGGGATATTCCTACGTCTTCACAAGTTGTCCATGAGGATGCGCCGGGCTTCAAATATGTGTGCTCCAAGAAGCTGTTCGATTCTCAAGAAACGGCCGATGAGGCGGAAAATCCCGAGGAGGTCGCCACCGCCGCCGTCAAAAATATGTTGAGCCCAAACACACTCCGTGCTACGGCCACTACGGCGATGGATGGTCCAGCACTACAACCCAAGAAGAGGAAGAGGGCAAATAAGAAGGACGCCCAAGACAAGGCGGCGGCGGCCAAATCCAAGGACAAGGTCCCACTCCTTGACAAGTTGCCAAACAATTGGCGACCTCTCGCATCACTTGGGTCAACCGATGCTGCCGGAGCATGTCGTGAAGAAACTCACCCCGGATATGAGGAGCTTGCATGAGACTGTCTTGCATGTGGAGAACCTTCTTCTCAAATCAAAAGATCCTCGGTTACCCTCTCTTCGTGGCGAAGGTGCCAACCGGCATGAACTTCGTCGAGAAGTACCCCGCGGACTTGTGCTTCATCCGGTTCAACGACATCTTCAGCATCTATCGCATGCAAGCGCTCCACTTTAGTGTGGTTCGCCTAGTTGCTCTTAGCATGTCTTCCCAGCATTGTTAAGGAGGGGACGCCGACCATCGCGATCATGGACCCCTTCTATATGCGGGAGAGCATCATCCGCAACCCCGGGGATCGCGCGATTGCCACCCAAGCAGGTCGAGGATTTCATGCTGGCGAACATTAAGAAGGGCGCCATTCTCATCCCTTACTTCCCCGAGTAAGTAATCACTCGCTAGTCCCCCATCACCATTCTATCCTATATCTCCATTTGCATTTCCAAAGGTTAATCCGTGCGTTTTCCGCAGAGACAAGTTCTGCACCCTCATCGTCGTGCACCCGCAACACTCGCATGCGCCTATCTCGACTCGGGTAGGGACCGCAAGAAAGACTACTCCCACATCGTGGCCCTTCTCAATGATGCTCTCACCGGCTTCGCCAACAAGGCAGGCCCCCTCAAAGTAGAGAGGAAATCCCGAGGAGGCTTCGTCTTAACCCACACAACCAACTTCCCCGCCTCGGGCAGTCGACGCCCGACAATGGGATGGACGCGTGGTACGCCATCCTTCGGATGCGAGGAGTACATAAAGTACGCAGATGACATGTTGCTGCCGGATAATCTCGAAACAGGTTTGCAAACATGGCGGATGTCCCCGATAGAGAGATTAGAAAGAACCGGGGTCGCATCCAGCAGTTCATTTGCACGATAATCCTGCAGGATGTCAACAATAGGTCTGGCGAGTTCTTCTACGGCTATGGTCTACCACCTAATGACGAGATAGACCTCCGCTTGGAGATGTCGCGTGATGAGAGGCCGTTCAACTCGCTTGAGGGCTGCCGTCCATTCCCCCTAGGCGTACAACCTGATCCTACGACGGGAACACTTGCTAAAGCTTGAACGATATGTCCTTGAACTTCCGTACTGTAATAATTGTTATATATTCCCATAGAATCGAGTAGTTGCTTTTATTTAGTTGTATGAATGTGCATGTGAACATGTGTCCGTAGTTTCATTTACTTTGCTATATATTTCAAGATTATGGCGTACATAGCTTAATAATTATTTGCATTTACTCGACCACTACTTGCCTCGTATTTGGAGTTCGCCGATGATTAGAATGTTCGGTCAATCGTACACTCGGGGGTGGAGCCAGTGAGCCTTGGTGCGACGGCCACAAGTATCAATCTATTGTGCATCCTACCTAGCCTCTCACTCGACTCCATCCCTGGATGTTAATATTTGTTTCGACCGACAAAGTATGAGGCACGCTATTTAATTCGTACTACTTGTCTTCTATTTGAGTTCGCACTTCTTAATTGCATTGGCTGATGATTAAAATGTTCGGTCACTTGTACACTCCGGGGTGGGGCCAGTGAGGCTTGGTGTGATGGCCACAAATATCAATCTATTGTGCATCCTACCTAGCCTCACTGACCCCATCCCTGTATGTTATTATTTATTTCGACCAACAAAGTATGAGGCACATGCTATTTAGTTCATACTACTTGTCTCTTATTTGAGTTGGCACTTGTTCATTGCATTGGTACTAACGTTTTACTTGTCTTGTGAATGGAGATGCCGACGACATATGTCGTGTACAAGGGAGGGTTCCTGGAGTCTACGACGATCGGGAGGACTCGTCGGAGACAGAGTGCACCGTTTCAGCGGCAACAGCTACAAGGGATACCCCACTAGGGTGGAGGCGGAAGGAAGATACGCCCGTTATCTAGCGGGAGAGATGAGGGACATGAGGAGGAACCGGATGAAGACCATGGCCTTCGTGATGATGGTCATGACCATGTTGGTCATGTTCTATGTGATTCTAGTTTAGGTTAGGACCTACATTGTGAGGTGTATGACGATACTTGTGACGACTATGTACCAAGACTTCTAACTTTGTGAAACTTCGCTGTTCGGTGTTGCATATGCACATGTGTGTTGTATGAATCAACACATTCCGAAACGAGACTTGCGTATTTGTGTACCGATACCGAAATGAAACTTGGCTCTCTATGTGCTTCTCATATTGCATGTAATACCGTATATGCTTTGTCAAATATGTATTGTAATATGTCTGTCAAAATTGTATTGTAATATGCTTGGAAAAAAGTGGAAAAAAGAATTTTCGAATTAATTGCCGGCGCACCTAAATGACACATTGCCGGCGCACGTGGCATTCGCCGGTCTGGAAGCACTACTGCCGGCGCACCCGATAGTGCGCCGGTGGAATAGATCTTTGCCGGCGAAGCAGGGTGGTGCGCCGGCAGCAGCAGAGATATCGCCGGCGCACTACCTGGTGCGCCGGCAGTGTCCGTTTATCACCGGCGCGTTCGCACCGGCGGGCTCGTGGTGCGCCGGCAATGGGGGTTTTAGGTGCGCCGGCAATGGGCCTTTCCCTAGTAGTGATGCGCCGGCAAGCTGGTCTCACGGCCAAATGTGGGAGGTGATGCAGGCTTGTGTGATCATGCACAATAAGTTCATCGAGGATGACTGCAAGAATAGGGCCATGACACATGTTGGTCCCTATGAGTGTCAAGGCCCTCTTGCAGAGATTGATCGTGAGGTGCATGCATATTTTGTTGATTTCCTCGCCATGCACGCAGAGATCCGTGACATCAATATTTAGGAGCAACGTTAACATGATCTCGTTGAGCATCTGTGGAGGGTTAAAGGATTATCAGCAAATGCAACGGCGCCTTGATCTAGCCCAAATTTTATTATATTTATTTAGTTTCTTATTATTTGTTGTATTTTAATTTGAAAACAATTTAGCAAACATATTTATTTGTATGCAATGTTTAATAAAATAGTTGTGTATTAAAATACTCTAACAAAAAAGTAGGGTCTCGTTTGGGAAGCGCAACTGGGTAGCGACGTCCCCCAAATGCGGCACGAAACAACAACGTCCACCAAACGCTCGATCCGGCGCAATTTGGGGGACGCTTTGGGGGACGTGATTGAAGATGCTCAGCGTTAGTGTTATGCATGTGTGTTTCACCATTAAGATTTATAATAACTTATTCATCGTACATGGAGTATGGTCATAATTTGAACAACTCATTGCTTTTATTTGACTAGAGCAAACTATTATTTATAATAAATCTCAAGGGCTAGGTAGAATGCCAACGATGAACGTAATAACAATTTATTTTGTTTAAGACGTGCATTGTTACCACATTCCTTGTCAGTCAGTTAGGCCATTGTATTCTTGTATTGTGTTGTATTGTATGAAATCTCATACCAACAAATATGGTACAAATACCCAAGAATTACATTATGTGATCAATCAAAAAATACATTCATAACATGTATATCATCCATATACACTTGAGCTAGACTTTCTAGTATATTCTTTCTTTTTGCCAAAATCTTTTGTATTTTTTCTTTCGACTTTCCTCATATTTCAGAAAACACTCAACATCAATAACTTCTAGGTTTGTTGGTCAAATACCAATAACCTCGAGGTTCGTACTTTAAAGTTGATCATCACATGATAAGTGTTCCGGATTTCACTATTAGTAATCTTTTAATGTGATGAATCATTTCACTTGCAATTTTATCCATCAAATCATGAAAACTTCATGATGAAGCCACTATAGTTTATATGTGGATACATGAATAATGTTAGTGCCCAAATAGTTGGAGGATCAGGACACCCAGCGTATTCAACCTTCGTACATTCCCATAAAATTTATGAGTTTATGTAGTCTCACTAAATTATATTATATCATCTTGTAATAAGGTCTTAGATATCACATATATCTCACACCTTGCTTATTTCTAAAAACAAACTTTTCAGCTCCTTACTTTTCAAATGGATTTGAACATCAAGTTTCACGAAGACAAGATAATTTTAGATACTAATTGAAACCATTGCTCTTCGAATTAGCAATTTGAGGATTACAAAAAGTTTGCAATAGGACTTAATCATTTCTTGATTATTTAAAAATACGGTACCAGTCTGTAAAGTTACTTGTCAGATTTAACAGTGTTTCTATCTCAATTACAAGACTAGTGCATGGTACATACTGGATGCCAATTCTATAAAATTAATTCAAAATACAATTCAGACTGTGTTCAGGATAATTAGTTCAAGTTTTAATCAAATTACTAATGAACTCCCACTTAATTCAACATCGATCATCGTTGTTTAGTGGCACACGATCCAAATTCACTACACCAAGTCCGATCATCACGTGAGATGATGTAGTTTCAGTGGTGCACATCAACGTGTTGATCATATCATCTATATGACTCGTGTTCAACCTTTCGGTTTCTGTGTTCCGAGGCCATGTCTGTACATGGTAGGCTCGTCAAGCAAACACAAGTATTTTCACGTGTGCAACATGCCTTACACCCGTTGTATGTGAACGTAGAGTCTATGACATCCGATCATCACGAGATGCTTCAAAACGACTAACTTTTGTAACGGTGCATACGAGGGGAGAACACTTTATTATCTTGATATTAATGTGAGGGATCATCTTATAATGCTACCATCGCGATCTAAGCAAAATAAGATGCATAAAAGGATAAACATCACATGCATGGATAATGTGATATGATATGGCCTTTTCTTCTTGTGCCTTTGATCTCCGTCTCCAAAGCACACGAGGATGATCTCCATCATCACCAACACTGCGCCAAGGTCAATGGCACCGCTTCATGGTTGTCCACCATCCATAGAAACTATTACAACTACTAACTCATAGTAATGAAATAAAGCTATTACATGGGGATTGACACGCCTGTCATGAAACAATAAGGACAACCATTAGGCTCCTGTCGGTTGACATATTACAGTAACGATCATCTCTTACATAAAATATAAACATAATCACATAATGACCATATCACATCACATGCCCCTGCAAAAACAAGTTAGACGCCTCTAATTTTCTTTGCATATTTTACGTGGCTTGGGGCTTTCGAATAAGATCCGATCTTACCTACGAACAAGGACCACAACGCTGATACAAGTGTTATGAAGTGCAGATTGTAAATTGGATCTTAACTATGGTGAGAGAGACAGACACCCGCAGAGCCACTTATGCAATACAAGTTGCATGTCAAGTGTGGAGTAGGTTTCATGTGAGCAACCATGTATGGTTAGCCCGGGATGCTTCATCCCACCATCCCGCAAGATGCAAAGTACATGAAAAGCAAATTACAAAAAAAGCATCAACACCCACAAAACCATCGTGTTCTACTCGTGCAACAAATCTACGCATAGACCTGGCTCTGATACCACTGTTGGGTTCGTTGCATAGAAAAAAAAATCTACTGCAAAGACGAATAAAACCAAGATCCAATCTATGGAAAAGCCAAGATCTAATCTATGAGATCGGAGCAGCAAGAAAGAAGAGAGACTAACCCTCGAAGATCCAAATCCTTAACGAGATCAGATCTCGTGGTTGATGTAGATGATCCTTCCGGTGCTGCAATCCGGCAGCACTTCCGTACTCGGTGTTCCAGCGGGCAGCAGAGGAGTAGATCCCCTCGGAATCCCAGCAGCACGACGGCGTGGTGGTTTTGGTGGAGGAGAATTCCTGCAGGGCTTCGCCTAAGCCGGAGCAGGAGAAACTAGGAGGGAGGAGAGGTGGCAATTAGGGTTTCAGATGGGGGGCTATGGCCGGTTACCCCTCCCCTCTTTAATACTGGGGGGTCATCTAGGGTTGCCCCCCTTGCGCAAACCCATCTAGGGCCGGCGAAAGACGGAGGGGGATCTTTCCTCCCCCCCCCCAAGCCTTTCATATTTTAGGGTTTCCCATAAAACCCTAGGGGGTTGGCCAGCCTGGGCCTTGAGGGCTGGTGCGCCTGGCCCATTTGGCCTGGGCTGCACTCCCTCGGCTCAGGTGGCCCCTCCCGGAGTCGTGGTCCCATGGGTGGCCCCTCCTAAACCTTCTAGAAGCTTCCCGATCTTCCGCCGGAAAGTTCCCGAAATTTTCCGAACCCCGAAAAATAACTTGCCTCATATGAATCTTATTCTCCGGACCATTTCGGACCTCCTTGTGATGTCCTGGATCCCATTCGAGACTCTGAACAATATTCGGTCTCCAACTCATATTCCATATCTACTATACGACATCGAACCTTAAGTGTGTCACCCTACGGTTCGTGAACTATGCGGACATGATCGAGACACCTCTCTGATCAATAACCAATAGCGGGACCTAGGGATCCATAATGGCCCCATATATTAAACGATGACTTCGTGATCGAATAAACCATTAACATACGATACTGATTCCCTTTGTTGCATGATGTTTTACTTATCCGAGGTTCGATCATCCGTATCTCTATAGCTAGTTCAACCTCGTTACCCATAAGTACCCTTTACTCGTACCGTGGTATGCCATCTCTTGTGACCTTGTCACATGCTTGCAAGCTAATTAGATGACATTCCACCGAGAGGGCCCAGAGCATATCTATCCGTCATCAGGATGGACAAATCCCACTCTTGATCCATGCGCTTCAACTCATAATTTCAGAATACTTAATCCCATCTTTATAACCACCCATTAACGAAGTGGCGTTTGATATAATCAAAGCACCCATCCGGTGTAAGTGATTTACACGATCTCATGGTCGAAGGATTAGGTTACTATGTATCGAAAGCTTATAGAAAAACGAACTTAATGACTTGTGATACGTTGCAAACTTATCTATAATTTTTGATCCTCCATGCTTGTTTTACACCAATTTCTATATGTTTTGTTTACACTTAGTTGCACTGTTATACATTTTCCGGCACTAACCTATTGACAAGATGCCACAGTGCCAGTTCCATGTTTTCTGCTGTTTTGTATTTCAGAAAAGTTGTACAGGAAATATTCTCGGAATTGGACGAAACAAAAGCCGAAGTTCCTATTTTACCGTAACAAAGATGGAGTCCAGAGGAGACTCGGAGAAGCGCCACGGGGCGGCCTCACCTGCCCTTGGCGCGGCCCAAGCCCTGGCGACACCATGGGGTGGTGTGGGCCCCATAGGCACCCACCGACCTCGCCCTTCCGCCTATTTATTCACGATCTCAGGAAAAAACTAAAGACCCAAGCCTCCATCCACGAAAAGTTCCGTCGCGGCCGCCATCGCCGACCCTAGCTTGGGAGGTTCTAAAGCTCTTCCCAGCACCCTGCCGGAGAGGGAGATCATCACCGGAGGCTTCTACATAGCCATGCCCGCCTCCGAAGTGATGCGTGAGTAGTTCATTTCTGGACTACGGGTCCATAGAAGTAGCTAGATGGTTGTCTTCTCCAATTTATGCTTCATGTTTAGATCTTGTGAGCTGCCTATCATGATCAAGATCATCTTTATGTAATGCTACATGTTTTGTTTGCTGGGAACCGATGAATAATGAATACTATGGTTGAGATCGATTATATACTTGTCATATGTTATTTGTGATCTTGCATGCTCTCCGTTGCTAGTAGATGCTTTGGCCAAGTAAATGCTTGTAACTCCAACAGGGAGTATTTATGCTCGATAGTGGGTTCATGCCTCTAGTAATCTAGAAGAGTGACAATAAGTTCTAAGATTGTAGATGTTTTGTATATACTAGGGAGAAAACAACAATGTTTTGTCTAATGATAATTCTATTGTTTACTTTACACACATTTCTTAATGCGATAATCTATTCCTTGCAACTTAATACTGGAAGGGGTTCGGATGATAACCGGAAGGTTAGTCATGGACGTAGTTGGATTACGGTCTATGTATTATGTTGTAATGCTCAAACGAATCTCATAGTAATCATCTTGTCATGTATGGTCTTTATTCTGTCAATTGCCCAGCTGTAATTTCTTCATCCAGCATGCTATTTATCTTTATGGAGAGACACCTCTAGTGAACTGTGGACCCTGATCCTTTCTTTTACACTGATAAAATCATCATGTTTTGTTTACTTACTGCAAACACTGTTATCTTTAATTCCACTGCAAACAAACAACTCTTTCCACACTATACAGTTAATTCTTTGTTTTCAGCAAAACCGGTGAGATTGACAACCTCACTGTAAGTTGGGGCAAAGTATTTTAGTTGTGTTGTGTGCAGGTTCCACGTTGTTGCTGACGCCGGTAGTGCGCCCTACCACAAGTCAGCTAGCAACACCTTCTGAATTCACGCCTTTCTCCTACTGGTCGATTAAACTTTGGTTTCTTACTAAGGGAAAACTTGCTATTGTGCTCATCATACCTTCCTCTTGGGGTTCCCCAACGGTGTGCAATCTGCGCTCATCAAGCTACTTTTCTGGTGCCGTTGCCGGGGAGAAAGAGGATTTGTGCAAGAGGAGTCTCTCATCTCCAATCTCTTTACTTTGTTATTATTTTTCTTAGTTTATTTTACTTTGTCTTGTTTGCTTCATTATATCAAAAACACAAAAAAATTAGTTTCTATTATAGCTTTTATTTATGTTGTTCTATTTTAATCTTGCTAAAATGGGTACTCCTGAAAACACTAAGTTGTGTGCACAAACAACAATATTTGTACACATGTTGCTCCACTTACTCCTGAAGCAGCTTTCTATGAAATTAAACCTGGTTTGGTAAATCTTGTTATGAGAGAGTAATTTTCTAGTGTTAGTAATGATGATGCTGCTTCCCACCTTAATAATTTTGTTGAACTTTGTGAGATTCAAAAGTATAAATATGTAGATGGTGACATTATTAAATTGAAATTGTTTCCTTTCTCTTTGAAATGGAGAGCTAAAGATTGGTTGCTATCTTTGCCTAGAAATAGTATTGATTATTGGATTAAATGCAAAGATGCTTTCATTGGAAAATATTATCGTCCTGCTAAGATTATATATTTGAGAAGTGACATAATGAAATTTAAACAATTTGATAATGAACATGGTGCTCCAGCTTGGGAAAGAATGAAATCTTTGGTAAAGAATTGTCCCACTCATGGGCTGACTACTTGGATGATGATCCAAAAAATTTATGCATGACTGAATTTTTGTTCAAGAAACCTTATGGATTCAGCTGCTGGTGGTACCTTTATGTCCATTACTTTGGGGGCTGCAACAAAACTCCTTGATGATATGATGATAAATTATTCTGAATGGCACACCAAGAGAGCTCCACAAGGTAAGGAGGTAAATTCTATTGAAGAAACCTCCTCCTTGAGTGATAAGATTGATACCATTATGTCTATGCTTGTTAATGGTAAAGCACATGTTGATCCAAATAATATTTCGTTAGCTTCTTTGGTTGCTCAAGAAGAGCATGTTGATGTGAACTTCATTAAAAGCAATAATTTTAACAACAATTCTTATAGGTATAATTTTGGTAGTAACAATTATAGGCCATATCCTTCTAATAATGGTAATGTTTATGACAATTCTTATGGTAATTACTATAGCAACAATAGAAGTGCACCCTCTGATCTTGAAGTCATGCTTAAGGATTTTATTAGTAAACAAACTTCTTTAAATAAATCTGTTGAGGAAAAGTTTGGCAAAATTGATGTTCTTGCTTCTAAAGTTGAAAGCCTTGCTCTTGATGTTTAACTTCTTAAATTAAAGGTTATGCCTCATGATGTTAAAGAAAGCAAAACTTTGAATGACATTCAAGTTAGAATTAATGACAATGTTAGGATGTTGGCGGAATTGCATGCTAGGTGGGAAAGAGAAGATGGAATTGCTAGTAATAATAATTTGACTAAAGTTTGTACCATCACCACCACTAGTAATGCTGAAGTATAAAATTCTAAGAAACCTCCTACTATTAATGGTAAAATAATTGGTGTAGGAAAAGTCCCCACTATTTCTACAAAATTTCCTAAAACCACTGAAACTGTTTCTGATAAGAGTTCTGAATTTTTTTGGAGTATGGGAGACAATAGTCCTTTTACCTTTGATAATAATGACTTATATTTTGATGAATTGCAATATCTCTGAAGTAATTAAGTGTTTACAAAATCTTGCTAGAAGTCCTAATGCTAGTGCTATAAATATGGCTTTTACTAAACATATTACAAATGCTCTCATGCAATTTAGAGAAGAGAAATTAAAACGTGAAGCTTCTATTCCTAGACAGCTAGAACATGGTTGGGAACCCATCATTAATATGAAAGTAGATGACTTTGATTGCAATGCTTTATGTGATCTTGGTGCGAGCATTTCTGTTATGCCTAGAAAAATCTATGATATGCTTGATTTGCCACTGTTGGAACAATGTTGTTTGGACATTCATCTTGCTGATATTGCCTAGAAGAAGCGTTTGGGGAGAGCTAATAATGTTCTTATTATGGTTAATAATAACTTTTTCCCCATTGATTTTGTTGTCTTGGATATTGAATGCAATGCTTCTTGTCCAGTTATTTTGGGAAGACCTTTTCTTAGAACTGTTGGCGCTACTATGGATATGAGAGATGGGATTATTAAATATCAATTCCCACTCAAGAAAGGTATGTAAAACTTCCCTAGAAAAATAAAGAAGTCAACTTTTGATTCTATTATTAGAACAAGTTGTTATGTTGATGCTTCTTCACTTGAAAATACTTGATGCTAGCTCTTTTTCTGCGCCTTGCTGAAAGGCGTTAAAAAAGCACACTTGGAAGATAACCCATGTTTATTTTTGTAATTTTTATTTTGTTGAATCTTGTAAGTTATTACCTCTGTAATAACCTCTCCTTACCATTTTTATTCCTTTTTTGTGCCAAGAATAGCCTCTAATAGGAAGAAAGTAAGATTTGGGGAAGTTGATATCCTAAAACAGATTCTGTGTTGTCACCATAAAAATTCGTATTCTCAGCCAGAACCTAATTTTGAGCTGCCAATTTTTGAGGATATGCCCCAGGTTATTATATAACTTTCGTTAGTTGAGCACTTCGATCTGAGCAACAGAAGATTTTCGAAAACATCGATCTTTACCTCCTGCTCTGTTTTGACAGATTTCTACCAGTATTTGCATTTGCCCCTTAATCTCTTTATTTTTTAGTTCTTTTGAGGGAAGATATTTTTGAAGAATTTGCTACAGTAGCTAATGTTTTAATGGATGTTTGATATATGTTAGAAGTGAACCCAAGTGGATTTGTTATTTTGATTGCACTAATGCTGCTAATAAGAATTGTGTGAAGTTTTGTATGAAGGAAGTTTTCAAGTGTAGGGAGAGAAGAATGATGTAATGAGATGAAGTATGGACAAAAGCTCAAACTTGGGGATGCCCATGTCACCCAAATAAATATCCAAGAGGTACAAGCGTCTAAGCTTGGGGATGCCCAAGGCATCCCCTCTTCATCAACAAAGCATCAAGTCATCTTTCTAGACGCTATATTTTTATTGCTTCATATGCTATGTGTTGTTCTTGGAGCTTCTTTATTTTTGTTTTTAGTTATCTTTTGTTTTGTTTGTTGTAGCATATGGTTGGATCCCAGCATATTTGTTTTGTATAATAACACACTCCTTTTTAATTGCATAGAACACTCTAGTTTTCGCTCTTATTGTTCTGCGAGTGTTCTCTTTTGCTAGTACTGTGTTTAGCTCTTGGTTTCCATTCTTATTTTGTCCAGAGCTTGTTAGTTTTCTTTATTTAGGTATGATTAGCTCTCTGGTCTTTATTGATTATTATCTATGAGAGTTGTTTCAAATAATTTGATTGGTGTTGGAGACAAGTAAAATGTTTCATGCTTATAGTGACGCAAAAGGGAGTTTGTTTAGACTGTGGTATATACTTTGGCATGTCATGTTGGATGTTATTTTCATCATATGCTTAGTAGTTATTGTTCTAGCATGACTTGTTTCAAATATCTGAGAGTGCTTAATGTGCCATTGAAATAATCATGTGTTGTTTCCATCATACAAAGCATAATATTGTGGTATTCTCCTTTGATGCTTTATTGGGTTGACTTGGCACATGTTTACATCATGTTATGGCTACAAACCAGTCACCTAATGCCTCTATGATTATTTAGTTTTTGAATTGTAATATCACTTTATGCTTTGATTAATAATGTTTTGTCGCTATGCATGATTATGGCCATTATTGCTCTCTTAGTTGGTCGCTCCCAGTATTTTGCTAGCCTTCACCTGTACTAAGTATGAGCTCTACTCGTGCATCCAACTACCAAAAACCAAAGTTTGCCAATTGTTTCCACCATACCTACATATATGTGGTATTTCACCGCCACTCCAAAGTGAATTGCTTGTGTGCTCCTTTAAACCTTCAAACATTATTGAATGGTTTCTTGTCTTTTCATGACTTCATTCCGTGACTAGCATGAATAATGGGCTGGTCCTTAATATTGCAAAAAGATCAAGGCAACTAGGTGCCCATCCCACACAAAATATAAAATAAACAAATAAACAAATAAAACTCAGCACATTACGTACTGGAGAGATCCTAAATAATGGTGTGTAAATGGAGAACTACATGGGAGCCTCTCTTGAGGTTACTATATGAAAGTATGATAGATCATTTGATGCCATTCGTTGACATAGACATGCATACCTCTCAAAATATATTTTCAACACCTCTACTGTATTCAAAATAAAAAGCTCTAGCACATGAGTAATCTTGCTTCCCTCTGCGCAGGGCCTTTCTTTTAATTTTATGTTAGGTCTTCATCTTCTTACTTTATGCACCAATTAAGAGAGCGTAGTTGTCATTCTGAGTATAATGTGCATAGTCCCAAAATTTATTATTGATTGATTCATGATTATGACTTCATAAAGGACAAGCTGAGTACCACTTTGCTATGTTTTCTCTATGCTCATAAACTAGCAGTTGCTTTCAGTGCACTATTATTCATGATCTTTTGTTTGAGTTACTTTTCATGTTGTAACATATTTGCTAAGTTCTATTGTTAGAATTATATCTAGCATGCCTATGTTTAGAGTACTTTGATCTCAGCTCACAATGATTTTACAATAACTTGATCAAGATTTTATTGGCTTCATGTAACCTCAAAAATTATTATTTTTATCACTTACCTACTCAAGGACGAGCATGAGTTAAGCTTGGGGGTGCTGATACATTGCAAACATATCTATAATTTTTGATGCTCCATGCCTGTTTTACACCAATTTATATATCTTTTGTTTACACTTTGTTGCACTTTTATACATTTTCCGGCACTGAACTATTGACAAGATGCAACGGTGCCAGTTCCCTAGTTTCTGATGTTTTGTATTTTATAAAAGTTGTACAGGAAATATTCTCGGAATTGGAGGAAATAAAAGTCGAAGTTCCTATTGTACCGTAACGAAGACAGAATCCAGAGGAGAGATGGAGAAGCACCATGGGGCGGGCTCGCCTACCCTTGGCGCGGCCCAAGCCCTGGCCGCGCCATGGGGTGGTGTGGGCCCCAGGCACCCACCAACCTCGCCCTTCCGCCTATTTATTCACGATCTTGGGAAAAACCTAAAGACCCAAGCCTCCATCCACGAAAAGTTCCGTCGTGGCCGCCATCGCCGACCCTAGCTCGGGAGGGTTCTGAAGCTCTTCCCGGCACCCTGCCGAAGAGGGAGATCATCACCGGAGGCCTCTACATCGCCATGCCTGCCTCCGAAGTGATGCGTGAGTAGTTCATCTCTGGACTACGGGTCCATAACAGTAGCTAGATGGTTGTCTTCTCCAATTTATGATTCATGTTTAGATCTTGTGAGCTGCCTATCATGATCAAGATCATCTTTATGTAATGCTACATGTTGTGTTTGCTGGGATCCGATCAATATTGAATACTATGGTTGAGATCAATTATATACATGTCATATGTTATTTGTGATCTTGCATGCTCTCTGTTGCTAGTAGATGCTTTGGCCAAGTAAATGCTTGTAACTCCAAGAGGAAGTATTTATGCTCGATAGTGGTTCATTCCTCCAGTAATCTGGAAGAGTGACAATAACTTCTAAGATTGTAGATGTGCTTTTGCTACTAGGGAGAAAACAACAATGTTTTGTCTAAGGATAATTATATTGTTTACTTTACACACATTGCTTAATGTGATAATTTGTTCCTTGCAACTTAATACTGAAAGGGGTTCGGATGATAACCGGAAGGTGCATTATTAGTCATAGACGCAGTTGGATTACAGTCTATGTATTATGTTGTAATGCCCAAATGAATCTCATAGTAATCATCTTGTCATGTATGGTCTTTATTATGTCAATTGCCCAGCTGTAATTTGTTCACTCAGCATGTTATTTATATTTATGGAGATACACGTCTAGTGAACTGTGGACCCCGGTCCTTTCTTTTACACTGATAAAATCATCATGTTATGTTTACTTACTACAAACACTGTTCTCTTTAATTCCACTGCAAACAAACATATCTTTCCACACTATACAGTTAATCCTTTGTTTTAAGCAAAATCGGTGAGATTGACAACCTCACTGTAAGTTGGGGCAAAGTATTTTGGTTGTGTTGTGTGCAGGTTCCACGTTGTTGCTGACGCCGGTAGTGCGCCCTGCCACAAATCATCTAGCACCACCTTCAGAAGTCACGCCTTTCTCCTACTGGTCGATTAAACCTTGGTTTCTTACTGAGGGAAAACTTGCTAATGTGCTCATCATACCTTCCTCTTGGGGTTCCCCAACAGTGTGCAATCTGCGCTCGTCAACTTGATCTTATGCTATGCTTACTATGGGTGTGTGTCCATCACATCATTCTCCTAATGATGTGATCCTGTTATTAATACCATCCAATGTTCATGATCAGGAAACCATAATCATCTATTAATCAACAAGCTAGTTAAACGAGAGGCTTACTAGGGACTCTGGTTTGTTTACAAAACACACATGTATCAATGTTTCCACTTAATACAATCATAGCATGGGAGTAAACATTTATCATGAACACTAAGATATAACAATAACCAATTTATTATTGCCTCTCGGGCATATCTCCAACATATACTTCATTGGTGTACCATCGACAGGGTCCAGATCCGGAAAGCCCAGGTGGCCCACAGATGGGGTGGTGGCACATGGCCCACAGGGCGCCCTAGTTGTCGTTGATTTAAGATAGAAGATGTCCAGCCCAGGAACAAGGAGCTGGATCTAACCCGACCTACACCTGGAGTCGGATCCATGAAAACCCATGAAGGAAGCCAGGTCCATGACGACAAGTTAGGATTAGGTGGATCCTTGGTGTGCAAGGCAATGTAATATTCCGTAGTTAGGCAACTAGTATCCGAGTAGGACTCTTCGTGGAAACCCTAAATCCGGGGGCCTTTATAGGCCAGATCCTGGGAGTCCTAGAGGTACAACCACAACTCTGTAACAACGCGTAAGCGCCCAGATAATTCCAGACAAGCAGATGTAGGCCCTTGCCTCGTGCAGCGTGATTCGAAGCTGGGTAAATCACGTACCACCGTCTCGATGGATCTCCACCCTTTGGCCCCATCTTCTTCCCTCTTCCATGAGGATACATTCTCCAGGGTATTGTCAAATAGGCAACGACAGTTGGTGCCCACCGTGGGACCAGTGGCCTCTGGAGGGTGGAACCGGGTGGGTTCCGCCTTTGCAGGCATCGACGACACCGTCGCCGTGGGGCGTGTCTTGTACATCGACAACTTTCCGGTCGTGCCACCGAAAGAGTGCTGGATTCTGGCTAGGACGGACGCATTCAAGCTCTCCATCATCCCGATCGGCGGGATACACATCTTCATCAGTGAAACCATCGATTCTGACAGAAACGCCTTCGTAAGTACTGCAGTTATGACTCCCGCTGTGCTGGACGCAGCTGCAAAGATCCGATCTATGTTCCTGGAGCTTCCCAAGGAAGATTCCGCCATAGATCTCGACATTTCAAAGCCCACCCTATCCGTCCCTAAGCAAGAAGAAGCGGTGGAAGACCAACTCAGATCCACTTAGGTTTCCTAGGTGTTAGAGAAGCAGAGGTGTCACTTCGTGCACTTTCTCGCACAAACGCCTATATCCGCCTCTCCTAAAGAGGGGGTGTTGGATCCGAGCAGTTAGAGGGGGCCGGAGACAATGATGGATCCTTACTTGATGACCTCAGCACACTCCTAGACAATGTCTCCCCCATGGCGTCAAAAGACTATGATGCGTGGTGAAGGGAGATGGACGCTGCCGAGGAGGCTAATGGTCAGTCTTCTCCGCCTAAGTACGTCTTCGTGACCCTTGCTGGCTGATGGCGGTTAATAGAAACGCCAAAATGAATCTTGATACGCTGGGACTCCAAGTGCGGAGTGTTGTATGAGCAGAGTATTGTCCCCACAAAGGTGACTCTAGGGTTTATATCGAACTCTCGGGGAACTGGACAAAAGAGTATACTCTTCTCTCTTCTTCTAGCAATCCTGCAAGTAAAATAAAGGCCTTGTGTCCCCAACTCCACCGTGTAGTTGTCAAGCACAAGGTTTCGCGTAAGTAAATAACACAAGTAGAAATAAAACAAGTAAAAACTAAACTAGATAAAATAACTAAGTAAAAATAGTAAAGAGGTTGATTGTTTTTTGGTGTTTTGGGTGCAAATAAGAAAAGTAAATATTTGTATTTTCGGAGTAAAATAGTGCAACAAATAGAAAACAAGATAAAACCAATATAAAGGTGTTTATTATGATAAAAAGTGGACCGGGGTTCATGGGTTCACTTGACTATTCTCTCTTAAAGTTGTGGCAAAATAGTAATTCTTCAATGGGATATGAAGGTGCAAATAATAGTATATGTAAGATCAGAATTAATATGAGCATCACGTCCTAACATAGAGACGATGAAACACATCTCTCTTGTATTCCATAAGAAATAAACTTCATCAATCTTGTATTAAGAATTAATAGAGCATAACAATAAGTACTTTGACATGAAATTTGAATATCAAATATGCTACCTTGAACAAACAAGATCATCACTACTGTCACGTGATGAACATAGCACATGCATTCAATTTATTCCTAGCGAGGTAGCAAAAGAAAGGCAAAGCCATAATAAATATTGAACATATTGTCACTATCCAATCACTAAAACCATGTTACTCCATCTAATACACACATCACTACACACACGCTCTTGCACATATGTTTGATTAGAACAAATACTTAAAAATGGGGTACATAATATGCATATGTCAATACATCTGACACATAATGTGATCAGATATCATAAAACAATATCACAGAATAAGGATCCACCATATATGTATTAAAAATATGACCATAATCATGATAGGCAGCTCATATGGCACTAAGAACTACGAAGAACATGGGAGAAATAGATCAAGCTACTGCCAGAAACTCGTAGTCCAGAGGTGGCTACGCCCCCTTGGTCATGGTGATGATGATGAAGACGTTGGAGAAGGTGGAGATCCCCCGGCGGTGATCCCGGCGGAGTTTCCCCCTCCAATCTTCTCTCAAGACCTCTGTTTTTGTATTTCTGTGTTTGTGTGGCGCTCTCCTCCCGAGAACTCTTTGGGGTCATATATATTCGTTTTTAGAGCAAAATATGTAGGTGGGCGAAAAAATTAGGGCAATCGGACGATCGATGGCCGAACGGATGTGGGTGGCGCGCCCTAACATACTAGGCGCGCCGCCTGGCCTCTCCAGGTGTGCTTCCAGGATCCAGGGTGCTTCTTCCAATAAAAAGTGACGCTCCAAAAATCTCAGGTCAATTTGACTCCGTATAGGTCTCTGTAAGTGAAAAATACATAAAACAGGGTTTTCTTGTTCTGCAGTGTTATAACCTATAGAGTAAATTCCCTTTTTACCCCTTAGTTTGTCATTTGTGACAGTAATTACCCTATTTAATAAAAATTATTCCGATTTACCCCATTTAGCGAAATTTCTTCCAACTCTGATCCAATTTAGCGAAACTTGTGCCAATTCCCACCACATTTAAACTTAAGCATGGTTCTTCTGTCATTTACATCCAATGGTAGTCCCAAACTCTCTCTTTGATGTCTTTTCTTCTTCCCACTTCCTGCACATCGTCGCGCAACAGGCAAGGCCATTGCCGCGAAGGCATGAACGACCGTCACTATGAACCGCATCTCGCGTGCTCTGACAAGGGACAACCATTCGGCGGCACGGTATATGGCACGGCAGAGTACGTCAACGTCCGCGCCAGACGCCAGGTCAATGACGGGTCCTTCTGCTGAACATCAGACAGAGCACGGCGTGCATGACATCCATGAGAGACCTTGACACTGCAGAACATCCACTGCTATTAGGTCCCTGGTCGGCGTCCCAAGGCCGATTGACATGCTCTTTCGATTACTGCGAGGAAGAACAGCCATTTGCTGCGCGCAGATGTATAGAGGTAGTGCGGCACTGCGACCTCATGCACATCAGAGGAAGAAGACATTGAGCTCGCTGGAAGTATTTGGACAAATACGTTTAGATTAGAGTATGAGACTAGATAGCTCTGTAGGTTGTTAGATGCAACTAGCGGGCAGATCAAGTTCATTACTGCACCGGTACAGTAACATCAGTACTGTAGATGATCCGTGCCCGCCGCCGGGAGAGGACGCAACGGAGTCAGGTGAGTACTAAGAAGGGAAAAGCTAGGGATAAAATATGTCAGGAAAAAACAAACGCGTGAGATGTGGAAAGATATATGGCTATGACGATTGAATCTCACCAAGTAGAATAGTGTAAAATATTTAGTGAGGTAAGAATTGACACGAATTTCGCTAAATGGGGTAAAGTGAATAACTTTCTGCTAAATGAGGTAATCATTGTCACAAATGATAAAATAAAGGGTACAAAATGGAATTTACTCTAACCCAAATAAAGGGGATCATTGGTAAATCCACATAAATCAATGTAAAACATGGTATTATTGTCATCATATTGCAAATATGTGGGAATTCAATGTGATAAAGGATAAAGTTCATGTATGCATTTTACATGCATCACTGGCCTAGATGATGACGAGAACGATTCAGATCTAACTCCACCTGGAAAAAGGATACCTGATCCTATGATTTCGGATGCTCTGCCACGGGTCCATACCCGTCGGACGGATCAGCCGCTAGGCCGGAACCTATACTTCGCGGAGGAAACACCAGCTGAGGCGATCATGCGGCTAGCAGGTGGAACGGGGAGAACGTCATGCACAAGGAAATCCTAACCAATCCCCTCCCCATATTTGGTGATGGATCCGGAAGCCTTCGAAGCAAAACAACAAGAACTCCTGGCTGAAACTCAAAACCTCAAAAAGCTTACCTCTAAAATCCTCAAGGACAAGGTCGCTACCGACCAAGAGTATGATCAAGCCCAGAACATGGAGGAAGCCTACCGGAAAGCGGAAACGCTCATGGTCCAATTGAATATGCAAGTCAAGCAAACCCAACAGGACCCGAAGAAGAAGAGGACGAGGTGGAGAGACACACGATCCCCCTTGCAACATCAACTTCAACGACGCTGCACACCGTAGACCTCTGGCAACCCTAAAGGATAACATGCAGAAAGCAACGGAGCTCCTGGACAATGACGACGATAAAATCGACCTCGATTACCTAAGGGCGATCGTTGGCACTACCATGAAGCAGCAAAGCAAGGCGGATACTTCACGCAGGCGAGAATCCAACCCGGATGCTTGCCTATCCACAACACAAATATGCCTGCCGAAAAACAGCAGGGGCGTTGTGATGCCCAATCTCGTACCGGCTCATCAGAGTGCCGGAGAAATACCAAGGAATACCCGAACCCGATCCCCATATCTTCGGATACTCCTAAGGATAAACCTAAAAGGAAGGGTCCAATGTTCACTGGCAAAGACAAATGCCGTAACGCCTTGCCACCAAAGCACCGCGCCCTCACTGATGTAGTCCTGCCGGAAACGCCAGGCCCCTTGGGGCTGGTGGAATAAACATATGCGACAACATTGAGCCCAAGAGAGGCCGGAATGATGATCGCGGAGGCAAAGGCAGGCACCCTCGGCGTGAAGGAGTCAACCGCCAGGACGGCGGTGGAAGCCACCGCAGCCGGAGCCAGCACCAGAAGGAGGGACGCGAAGAATTAGATGGCGGAAGAAAGAGGCATCACAAGCCCTCACACTGTTTTCCGTCACCACCACCACCCAGTAAGGGAGGCGGAGGCGGGGGCAGAAGGTCACACTCACGCTCCTCTAATGGCGGAAAAGGAGGGTACGACGCTCGGGACCGTTTGAATGAGTATAACATCGATTTCACCGGCCCCCAGTGCATTGCAAAGAGAATCCGCAAAAAACCCCAAGATACCTAAACCTCAAGTTACCCGGAAACTTCAAGCATTATGACGGCAAGGAGAGGTCTGGCACCTGGATCGATGACTATTACAACACCGTTGATTTCGTAGGAGGAAACCTCAATATTTCCTGCCACATGCTCCAGTTGTACCTTGTTGGTCCGGCACGTATATGGCTCAATGACCTCCCGGAGAACTCCATCTTTTGTTGGTTTGACCTAAAGATAGCCTTTGAGGCACACTTCAATGGGACCTACAAGAGACCTCACACCGCCAGCGACTTGCTGGAATCCATACAGAAGAAGGCGGAAATTTCCCGAGAGTATCTTTCTCAGTGGTTAGAAACAAGAAACTCCTGTGAAAACATTGATGATACAACAGCTATGCTAGCCTTCATAGGAGGATTGCAGAGGGGAATCTTACTTCGGCACAAGTTAACATGCGAACACAACACACGAAGACTAAACCTCAATGAGATGATCTCCATCGTTAGCATTCACTCAGCAGCGGATGATGACGAAAGGCAGAGACTTGCAGGAAACATCCATACCCCTGCATCAGCAAAGAAAAACAACCAGGGCAATAACAAGCGGATGAGCCCCCTGAAAACCAGAAAAGTGGCGGATCCTACATGGTTGCGATGACTTTCTAGCAAACAGGTCAAGGCGGAGGACGAGGCCGCGTCCGTGGTGGCGGAGCCGGCAGCGGCCAACAGGGCAGTGACGAGGTCACGACTGTGGGAACCCGCGCTCCCCAAACATATGAAGTGTACATGGACATGCCGTTCTTGGCTCACATTGATCCTACAATCGGCAAGTCCACAGATACAAACTGCCACCACAAGTGGGTAAACGACCTGAAGTCGGATGCAGAAGCAAGTTACAAGCGTGCCTGAAAGGCTCGGTCATGTGGCAAGGGAGGCAAAGGCAAGGAGAAAAATGAGGAAATCACTGAGGACAAGGATGAGGATAGAACTTCTCTGGAACCCAAGGAGGGTACTGCAGCCAACACCTCCAATCCCATCGAAAAGCAGAATTCCGGTGCATATTATACTTTCCTCGGCACTCCCACTGCCCGGGCGAAGAAATCCACCCTCCGAACTTTGAACGCCACGTTTCTGGCAGTTCCGCAGTACGTTAAGTGGTCAGAGAAACCTTACACGCTTGACAAAACTAGACACAAATAAAACAAGGACGCTTCAAGTTTTTGCGAAAATTCTATGTTGCTCAAAAAATAGAGTTTAGAGGTGCTCAAACCAGGAGTTTTAGAATGAGTCCAGTGGGGTGGCATGGGAATCCCCAAGCTTATTATATTCACCATACTTGAATTAATCTCAGTGTGATATTCCTCCATTCCCTGTGAAAAAACTTCAACACAAACTTTTCTTTCCATTCTTTTCTATGGGGTGACATTAGCGTGGTACAAATAAAATCATGCTTGCTGCTATTTTTTAATAAATAAAATTATATCTTCATGAACCAGAGAGCACATAATTTTTTCATTCTATCATATCAAAAGTTCCAAGCAAAAAAATCATTTTGATACTCAAAAGGATCGATCCAACATTGAAAGGCAGAATCTGTCCAGAATTTTTGCTGCAGCAAAATTGAATTTTTAGTAATACTTTGACACGTCAGGAATTTTAGCCAATTTATTTGTATATAGAGTATTAAAAGGTACAGTTAGTGTGAATTTATCAAGATTTTATGAGTTACAAAAAAAATCGTGGAATAAAAAGTGCAGCGCAGAAAACAGCAACTCCATATTTTGTTTGCAACATTAAACATCCAAATGTGTGAAAACTTGATAATTAACTAGAGAATAAACTAAAAGAAAACCAACATGCTACATAAATCATGTAGAAAAAAAACCAAATATAAAAATATCTCGGGTTGTCTCTCGTAAAACGCCTTCTTTATAGCCATATAGCTAGGCTTACTTACTTGTTTTCAAGTTGTACGGAGATTATGTGGTAGCTTGAATATTGGTGATACCCCTCTTCTTCCTTGGAAAGTGCTTCATACACTTATTATGTGGGAATTGGAATTTAACATTCACGTCTTTCGAATAAATGATAGCTCTTGTGGTTCTCAAAAAAGGTTTCCCGAGATTATAGGACTAGAGGTATTGCTACCCATGTACATAACAATAAAATCCACAGGCACATATGTCATATGTAATTCAATCATAACATCATTAACTCTTCCTGACTCGTTTTTAGTTGAATCACCAGCAAGTAATAAATCAATAGAGCATTTTTCTATATTTTTAAGATTAAGAAAATCAAATAGCTCTTTAGATATGACAAAAACACTAGATTCTAAATCTGGAATAGCATGGTGTTTCTCTTTGTCAATAGAAATTAAAATCTTTGGGATCCAAGCATCCCCAAGATTAGGTGGTAGCATAGACTCATTATTGTATCTTTGCATATTGTATTTAATGACATATTAGCAGTATAAGAACCAAAACTAGTTTGATGAACATTAATGGTAGAATTTCTCAAGAATAGCAATCAGTTCATGCAAGATACATTTATCAAGATCTAATAGAGGTTCTCTTACTTCACTTAGAATTTTCACTTATTCAAATTGTTTATCATTAGCAAGCATAAGTGTTTCTTTTTCATCCATAGCATTTAAAGACTCCCAAGATTTATCTATTACTTCTTGCATATATTTAATAGTTTCTTCATGGTTCTTTTGTTGTAGGAGGTTTTTGAAAGACAACTTCTTGAGTTAAGAGATCAACTTTCTCATTTAAAGAATCTCATCTTTCAAATATTGCTATGAATTCTATATTTAATTGTAGCACCCTACCTTTTGATTAAGGTAAGATACCTGTGTATCGTGCTACTCTCGGGATCACGGATAGCACACACATTACAAAATATAGTAATCATTGCAATACTACATCGTTGATCCAAAGGGTAAAGTAAAACCTTACAAATTGCATAGTCACATGGACTAGCTCAAATGAAATGTTCAAAACAAACACAGCGGAAAGTAAATCATCAATGAGCCTTCATCATCTTCATGTGCCACAGGCAGTGATGTTGGAATGTAGACTCGAGATCCTACCAAGTACTTCTCCTCAGAAAATCTTGCACGTTTGAATATGCAGCCCCACGAATGGAGGTCAGTACAATGATGTACTAGCAAATGACACTTATTTGGTGGAAATTGTGAAAATACTAGCTACATGATATTTGGCTAGTGGAGTCTTGGGCTAATTTGCATAAAGCCAATTTTTTCTATATTTTATTTTAAACAAAACATTTTGAAATCCTTGAATGACATTATAAATCACTGATACGTCCAAAACGTATCTACTTTCCCGAACACTTTTGCTATTGTTTTGCCTCTAATTTGTGTATTTTGGATGCAACTAACATGGACTAACGCTGTTTTCAGCAGAACTGTTACAGTGTCTCGTTTTTGTGCGAGAAATCCAACTTTCGGGAAAATCCTCGGAATTTATGCGGAAGGTCCTATTTTCCCGAGAATATTGGCGGAGCCAGAAGGGCGAGCCAGGTGGGGGCCCGAGGGCCCCACACACTAGGCCGGCGCGGCCCAGGAGGGGCCCGCGCGGCCCTAGTGTGTGGCGGCCTCGGCTGGCCCCCGACGCCCTCTTTCGGACTACTTATTGCCTTCGACCTAAAAACGCACGGGGGAAGTCGAAGTCGCCAGAAACCCTCCAGAACGCCGCCACATCGCGAAACTCCGCCTCGGGAGCCGAAGTCTCCGTTGCGGCACTCCGCCGGGACGGGGAATTGGAGGAGATCATCGCCACCATCACCACCGACGCCTCTCCATCGACCAGCCATGTTTCCCCCATCCATGTGTGAGTAATTCCCCCGCTGTAGGCTGAAGGGGATGGTAGGGATTGGATGAGATTGGTCATGTAATAGTATAAGATTGTTAGGGCATAGTGCCTAGTGTCCGTAATTGGTACTTTGATGATATTGTTGCAACTTGTTATGCTTAATGCTTGTCACTAGGGCCCGAGTGCCATGATCTCAGATCTGAACATGTTATTATTTCATCATGATATTCATTGTTTATGGTCTTACCTGTAAGTTGTATACACATGTCGCTATCCGGAACCAATGGCCCCGAAGTGACGAAATCGGGACAACCGGAGGGGATAGTAGTGATGTGAGGATCACATGTGTTCACGGAGTGTTAATGCTTTGCTCCGGTACTCTATTAAAAGGAGTACCTTAATATCCGATGAGATTCCCTTGAGGCCCGGCTGCCACCGGCTGGTAGGACAAAAGATGTTGTGCAAGTTTCTCATTGCGAGCACGTACGACTATAATTGGAACACATGCCTATTGATTGCTTTGTACTTGGACACCGTTTTATTATTATCTGCAAATGCCCTGCTTGATTGTTACATGAGTTTCTCTCATCCATGCAACGCCCGTTACCCGTCCCCGTGCCTACAGTATTTTAATCCTGTTGTTTACTATAATCACTACTGATGTCTCTGTTACTCTGCTGCTGTTATTTCACTACTGCTACTGCTATAAAGCTGACACTCTTGATAAACTCTTGCGAGCAAGTCTGTTTCAGTGCGGCTGAATTGACAACTCCGTTGTTTAGGCTTTCAAGTATTCTTTGTCTCCCCTTGTGTCGAATCAATAAATTGGGTTTTACTACCCACGAAGGCACTGCGATCCCCTATACTTGTGGGTTATCAAGACTGTTTTCACGGCGCCGTTGCCGGGAGCATAGCTTTATTTGGAAGTTCACTTGGATTGATATTGTTCGCTGCAAATTCTCCATCATGCGTAAACCTCGCGATCCTAAAGTCGCCATATTACCATCCACTACAAGAAAAGGTACAACTATGAGTACCTCTGCTACTCTTGATTCGCCATCTGTGATAAGTCGACTTGTTTCACCGCCACAAGCTTCACTTGCTGGTACTTCTACTGAATCTGAAAACTCTCATAATATTGATAATGTTTCTGCTGTGCTTGATGATAGTGGTTCATTGGGATCATTTCTTGATGCTACAATTGCTAGGTCTAGACAAATTGAGAATACTGAAACTCCTAATGCTACTACACCTGTTAATTCACCTGAACTTGATTATTCTAATGATGATCCTGATGAAGATTATGTAGAGCTTAATAATGATTTTATTAATAGATGCAATGCTACTGCTGATGCAAGCAAAATTAAAAAGTTTCTCATACAATATACTGTTAGACATAAGTTATCTCCTGATCCTAAATTTGCCACATCTCCTATATGCATTAAGGATAAAGATTATGATTTTTCTCTTGATCTATCTTATAGCTATTGTAGAGAAAGCACCCTTTTGTGGTACTGAAAAAGAAAGTGCTGTAGAACACATGATTGAACTTTCTTCTATGGTTAGCTTGTTTTCTGATGATGTCAAGATGCGTACTTATTTTGTCGCTAAAATTTTTCCTTTCTCATTAAAGGATGATGCTAAAACTTGGTATAATAATTTGCCTCCTGGTTCTATTAAAAGTCCAACTGATTTGCGTGATGTTTTCTTCCGAAAATACTTTCCTGCTAGTGCTCAACATGTTGCTTTACAGAAAATTTATAGATTTGACCAGGGAGATGAAGAGAAATTGCCTGAGGCTTGGGCAAGATTTTGTTCTCTTATCAGAGCTCGACATGGACATGATTTAGAAAAGAATGATCTACTTGATATATTTTATAGTGGACTAACCATTGAGTCTAGGGCATATTTGGATAGTTGTGTCTGGTTGTGTTTTCGGGAAAAGAACTCCAGGACGAAGTCTGAAGAATTATTGGCTAAAATAGGCCGGAATCATGATGATTGGACTACGCCTGAACCAATTCCAACGCCGATATTGAAGAAGAGGGGTTTAATTAAATTGAATGATGAAGATATGAGGGAAGCCAAGAAGTCTCTCAAGGAGAAAGGTATTAAATCTGAAGATGTGAAGAATCTACCTCCCATAGAAGATATATGTGTGATAATTCCCCCTTCATCCATGATTGAGGTAAACTCCCTTCAGCGCTTTACTAGGGAAGATATTCCGTATTCAAAACCTCCTGCGCAATGCTTAGATGAGTTTGATAATTATATTGTTAAGCAAAGTAATTTCAATATGAGAGTAGAGAATCATTTAATGGAAAATTCTCGAGCTATTGGTGAATTGCATGGTATTGTGGAGAGAACCTCCAATGATGTTAAGATGCTTGTTAAACATTTTCAAATGGTTCAAACTCAAATTGATCAACTTACTAAAGTGCAAAATGACTTATTAAAAAATAATTCTAAAGAGAAACATGCTTATGAAGTAACAACTAGAGGTGGTGTCTCTACCCAGGATCCTCTATATCCTGAAGGGCATCCCAAAAGAATTGAACAAGATTCTCAACGCATTGAACCTAGTGCTCCATCTAAGAAAAAGAAAAAGAAACATAAAACTGTTGTAGAATCCTACGAGCACGTTAATGATCCTAATAGTATTTCTATTTCCGATGCTGAAACTGAAAGTGGTAATGAACATGATAATAATAATGGTAATGATAAGAATGATGTTTCTGATAAAGAAGAAGTTGAAGATGAACCTGAAAAGCAAGATAAAAATAAAAAGTATACTAAAGAAGATTTTATTGCTAAGAAACATGGTAATGAAAGGGAACCTTGGGTGCAAAAGCAAATGCCTTTTCCTGCTAAGAAACTAAAATCAAAGGAAGAAGAACACTATAATAAATTTTGTGATTGGATGAAACCTTTATTCTTGCAAATCCCTTTGACTGATGCTATACATCGTCAAGC